>NC_089754.1:7445302-7462802 GCF_040412425.1 Macrobrachium rosenbergii | reverse complement strand
AAAACATTTACATATACAGTATGCACACATCTCTACTCAGTTTTTATCGTCTTAATCTCTTGAGTTCTCACAACTCCTCTTACTGTTAACTTGGACTTAGTATAACAAAGGCAACTGCTGGCCTATCTTACCTCACTCATACTTAGTCATCTCCTAGAAACTTTGGGGAGATTTCGCCATTACTTTTAACATGTCAGGGTTTTGGTTTGGTATGGTCTGGCGCTACTCTGCTAGCCGTCCCGAATGTGGCTGAACTCTTTCTTCGTGTAAACCCATTTCGATTTCTTTTAAAGAAAATTCTATTTCTGCTCTATTTGCCGGCGCGACAAATGCACTTTTCCCTACCTCTTGTCTCCTCCAGCGATCTGATCTTTGCCACCCATTCATGAATGCCTTCTTTCAAACCTCTTTTTGACGGACTTTCATTTGCAAATGGCTCTACTTTTAAATAAACAGATCCCTTTCCATTTTGGTCATCTTCATTTCTCGTTCTCAGTTTTTTAGTTGTCTGTAAAAGAAAGCTATTGAGATGGCTGTTTGTCTGTCCGTGCGCACTTTTTCTGTCCGTCCTCAGATCTTAAACAACTATCGAGGCTAGAGGGCTTCACACTGGTATGTTGATCTTGTTCAATCATCAAACACAACAAATTGCAGCCCTCAAGTTTTCAGACCATGAGCTGATTAACACATCAAGGATTGACTTATTTTACGTGGCTAAGAACCAATTGGTTACTTAGTAACGGGACCTACAGCTTATTGTGGAATCCGAACCACATTATAGCGAGAAATGAATTTCTATCACCAGAAATACATTCCTCTAACTCTTCATCAGCCGGCCGCGGGAATTGAACTCCGGCCCATCGAGTGACAGTTTGAAGCTCAAGCGATTCGGCCAACAAAGGGCTATTGCAGCCCTCTGGCCTCAGTAGTTTTTATTTTATTTAAGGTTAAAGTTAGCCATGATCGTGCGTCTGGCATCGTGGCTGATGGTTTCCTTGGGGCGCGGCTAAGAATTTCATACAGGCATTGTACGCTGTACAGAAAACTCGATTGCGCCGAAGAAACTCCGGTGCATTTTTACTTGTTTGTTCGTGGTAGTGTGGTACAATTAATGTAGAGATAAAAGTGCCTCTCAATCACGGATAAAATTTCCTTTAAGTACTTCAAAATTACATTTGTCTAATTCTCCTTCTAACTTACTCTTTCTCTTAGGTACTGTCGGCTCTGAAATAAAAAGTAAATTCTCCATGGATCAAACCATGGCTCTAGCAAAATCTACCTTTTAAGAGGCTGGGTGTACACCCCAAATAGTTCGTTGACTTCTTTTCCGAATAACATCAAATTTATATGAAGCCTATTCTTCCTTGTATTGCTTTCATACCTAGTGAACTCTCCACAAGATTCCATTCACTGAACAGTAAGGTCATTACGCTCCGCTATTCAGTCAAAGTCATGTTTGTCGTTGCTTATATGAACACTTTTACTGTATGCTGTCATAGTTACTTCAGCTGTCTTAAACATACCCAAAAGAATTGCGTGGCAATGCCAAAGGCAAGTAAAGCCAGTCTGCCCAGTCTTTCATATCACTGACGTGTGTAAGCCGGAACTCTCCATGTTTTCCTAGTCATTTAATCTGCCTATTCTGAAGGGTAAGGGTTGTCATTACCTGACAGGAGAAAGATCACTAATGTTATGAACATCTCTTGCAGGGGCCAAGTCCAGTTTGCACAATCTTGGAAGCACGAAAAGAGATACATGCGGATATATATATATATATATATATATATATATATATATATATATATATATATATATATATATATATATATATATATATATATATATATATATATATATATGTGTGTGTGTGTGTGTGTGTGTGTGTGTGTGTGTGTGCGTGATCTCTGTGTCTGTGTTACCCGACACTGTAGCAATAACGCAAAACAGGATTCGGTGATTAGATAAGAATTAAAATTTATTGATATACGAAGGGCTGAGAAGGTCATCTTTAAACAGTTCGGATAATATTCAAAGTTCTTTGATTATTCATGGAAAAAATGCACCTGAGGATACATTATCAGATGCCACTTGAGATAGAATGAAAGTGCTGATGCGACTTGCTCAAGTTTGAAAGATATGGTGGTCAGATGACAACATGAAAGTCACCTTAAAGACAGACAGCACGTATGAGAAAACTACACGGAAGGATCCTAGCTTTGGCCAAGTGCCACATACTATCAGGGGCTCCAGAACGTGGTCTTTCTAAATATCCCAGTAGCTATTGAAGCATGCCAACTAAACACTGCATAGAAGAGAAATAGGTTTCTTTTGGAAACCTATTTTTCTTCGACGCAGTGTTGCTTTTGGAATCCCCATCTGTTGCCCAAAGAAGGCTTTGTACTGCAAATAATGAAACCAAATCACATTATTAAGTGTTTGTCTAAATAAATTGGAGATTAACGACAGGCATTGCCAGATACTTCAGGAATATCTTTCATCAACTGTAAGGAGGAATACGTGACTTCCAGTCGTATTTGTACAGGGACAATTTATCCCACAGGAATCCCTAGTTTTTCCGGTGATAACCAAACTAACTATGCACACCATCAAATGAGAAGAAAAGAATTTAAAAGGTGGTGTATGACTAGAGGCCGACGTGGCATCATCAAGTAGTGAGGATGGACCTACATAAATACGTCAAGAGTCAAGAGACTTCTGTTATGATAATTTTTTTTTTTTTTAGATATGGTTAAATTAGTTCCTCGCGTTTTAACACATCGATTATTTTACGTTATGTTGAAGGGAGAACAAAATTTAAAGTTAGTCTTGACATAACGCCTGTTCGTCCTCGTACTTTTTCTGTTATACGATAAAGATGTTTACGAAAAGCACTTGGACGGCAGGAATTTATGAAAAAGATCGGAATTTACGACCTTATCCACTGAGGTATTACCTTACAATACTGCTCACGTGTCTTGGTTTTTTTACAATAAACCTGAAACCTAGAAAAATACAAGTTAAAGAATAATTATTCACGCAATTATTTTAAGCCCTGTCACGGTCAAATAGCGAAACATATTATTGAATACAATCTTACATATTGAAAATCCTATGGAATACTCAATCATCTTTCCATAGAATATATATATATATATATATATATATATATATATATATATATATATATATATATATATATATATATATATATATATATATATATATATTTTTTTATTAACATTACTGCCACCCTTTTACATATTTTATGGTTGGGTGCCTACCAGGTTAGCAGTCATAGGGCTAATTCCACCCGTCTGCCGGCAGGGTTAAATGATTCAGCGCAGGCGCACGAGGGTTCATTGTTGCTCCACGTCACAATCCGACAGTAATGAAGCAACGCCCTTCATGTTTACATAATGAACACCGTCAGGGCTTCCGTCTCCATGGAAGGGTTCCACGTAGATTCAGGCTCGTTTAAAAAAAACACACACACACACACATACAATAACGAATTTGTGTCTTCATGTTGTTAATACACATGAAGACACATGCTCTCTCTCTCTCTCTCTCTCTCTCTCTCTCTCTCTCTCTCTCTCTCTCTCTCAGTTACTGGGCTTGCATTTGTAAGGCCCGTAATTCGATGTCGGCTTACCAGTCGACCCAGCTGTGTGTAGGTACGAGAGTCAGATGAGGTCAAGAAAATGACTTGGTACTAGCAATATCATCCCAAATACATGCTGAGAACCAGGAAGTTGTATCTTTCTTACATCATCCCTCTCAAAAATGAACAAAGGAGAATGGTGTACACACATACACACACACACACACACACACACACACATATATATATATATATATATATATATATATATATATATATATATATATATATATATATATATATATGTGTGTGTGTGTGTACATTCTACTACATAAAGATTTACATATACAGTATATATACATATATATATATATATATATATATATATATATATATATATATATATATTTTATATGTGTGTGTGTGCATATATAAAGAGAGAGAGAGAGAGAGAGAGAGAGAGAGAGAGAGAGAGAGAGAGAGAGAGAGAGAGAGTTTTACGGTTTAAGCTTTACAATCCATGTGTGAATGTGTATGGCGTATTTTTTATTGATGTAGTTGATGCTGAAAGCTACATATTCCAGTCAGTAAATACAATATTGAATTTCCTCGATGATTATCGATTTGAGAGAAAGAATCCGCATTTGGTTCTAAAAAGTTCCCATTTCATGTTCCAGTCGAGGCCCTCTCTAAAGCATACAAAAGGACTGAATAATTTCTTGAGAAATGCGATGTAAATCTCAGTCTACAAAAGGCCTGTTGAAGAAACACGCCGAAGACGTAAGTAACAAAGGCGATATGGAGGATAAAGGGTGAATGAGAGACTAAAGATGGGAAATAAAGAATTCTACAGATCAAGGCTCCTCCCAACCTCGGAACCTCTCTTTTTTCCGTTTCAACCCTTTTTAACCCCTTTTCTTTGAAGGCTTCACACCTTTTTCAACCCTCCAGGGGTTCCTCTATCACCTGTTTCATTCTTCGTATTCTTTCCCAGGAGATGGTATCTAACAGCCTCCCTTTATTGTCTGGCTGGAACCTCGTGCAAAACCCAACCCTACAATACAGTGATATCCGTCGATAACAACAAAGATGCTGGCGAGGTGCCCTTTTATTTAAACGGTGGCGTGTGGGGCCCAGACAGCAGCAGGATAGCAGGATGTCGTTGGTGCTATCAAGGATTTCTCTTGGCTGTCACGATACCTCCTTGTTATCAATATACTGCTGCTGTTGACAGCTCATCCGACAGACGTGACAAGGTCTTGACATCAGGATACTGACTTGCTTTCAGGATACCATCCCACTGTCATTATACCTTTGCTATAACAATACCGCCTACTTGCTCGTTCGAGATTTTCATCCGCTTTCTACTGGAATACTAACGTTTTTGGAAAACGCTTTCTTAACATACTCACTAACGCTAGTGATACATCCACGCTCGAGTTGGTCTCACACACAAAAAAAAACTTATTCTCAGGATACCTTCCTAATCATTTAATCATTGGCTTTTTTGCAGGATAATCATCTATTGTCACTATACTTTTGCTATATCATTCATGGCTTACCCTGGATATGAGTACACAGAGTAGCTTGAGGTACACCCTTCACCGATTATCATACCTCTGTTATTAGGATTCTTTTTTTTTCACGGTATCAGAAAACATCTTTAATTATTAAGGACACCGAAAGGATTCCGGGATATCTTCTGATGTCTTCTGTGTCGGGATACCTCCTCCTTCAAGATAACTTCTTGCTACCTAAATACTGGCTTGCTTTAATGTTTTCTCTTGACTGTCATTATAGCTTTACTGATAAGACGAATCATATTGCATATTTGTGTGTTATCATGAAATGTATCAATAAACTGGATACAACATCGAAGCAACTTGTATACTTCCTCTAACTGGATATATCTTTCTATATATATCTTAAAATCATCATAAAAGGGACACACACAAACACACACACACACACACACACACACATATATATATATATATATATATATATATATATATATATATATATATATATATATATATGTGTGTGTGTGTGTGTGTCTGTGTGTGTGCGTGTGTGTATGTATGTGTGTGTGTCCAAGCGTGTGTATGTAAGCGCGTATTTTCTTTTCTGATGTCAAGTACAGAAGGATATATTCAGAAAATCAGCTGTAGTGTATACACGATAACTTTCTGCTATTCTGCAAAATAAATGCTGAAATAGATTGAAAGTGCAGAAATCTGTACTTAAAAGAAATGAGACACTATATAGATGATGAATAAGATGATGGTGATATTCATTCTGCTAAAATAAAATAAAAAAATAACCACGAAAATCTAAATAGATAAAAAAAGAGAACAGGAACGAAATCATGTAAAACTTTGATACTTTGGTTGAAAGAAATGACTAGAAATGAGACCTTATCATTCAGTAACCAAAGAAAAAAAAAAAAAAAGAGCATAGAAGGAGAAAAGCGAAAATCAGGAAAGAGAACAGAATAAGGGAGAGACTAAAAATACTGTATATTTACATACAGGAACTGATAAAGAATTAGAAATTTAAAATCAAAGTTAAAAAGAGAACAAAGAAGAAAAGGTAGCGAAACAGAGAGTTACAATTACAGAGAAAAATGACATAAATATGAATAAGCAATCACAAATGCTAAAGAAGTAATGGAAATAAGAAAATCTGAACCCATGGTTAGAAGCTCTGAAAAGTACGAAATCAAATAAAGAGAAGATTTAAAGGAAAAAAAGATTGGAATCAAAGCCAAGAGCGAGTCAAATCAGGCATTATGTTTGTAAGTAGAGCGCAAACAGTCAGAGGAGTCGACAGGACAGAGAATGGTCGAGGAAGTAGATTGATAGGGTTATCCTGACAGTGAACAACGAATAATTACAGCCACGCTGGTAATTATGCCAGTGATGAAAGCATGGGCTGGTCCCAGGGTGAATACATTACCTGGACGAGACGGAAGGATAGATAGGCCTACGGAAAGGAATAAGGAAATAGTGGATTTCAACTGAATCAAAAGCAGAATACGGTGCATGAACAAAACGCCACAAGAAGAGCATGAGGATAATTTTAGACTTTCCATCATTTACCATCCGCTATTCCGATCGCCACATCATTCCATCCTTTGCAGCCACTATTTCAAAGATCATTTAGTTTAACAAGCACTCTTCCAATCCTCTTATAAATGACCAACCACTTTTCCAGTCATGTTATCCAATGTCAGATGAACTTCTTCCATTCCACTGGCTGCAGTAGACATGATTGGAATATCCCCGAGAGATGTTGTTCTGTGCGATATTAGAGTGCGACACGCGAATAGGCTGTTATGCAAATGAAGGCTGTTGTGCGTATGGTGGCTGAGTACCTCATTAATACCTGAGTGAAAGATTACTTGATGGTATGAGTTGGCGAGATTAATCCTCGCTCCTTTGCCTGACGGGAATTTCATTCTTCATTCATGGCATTTCATATCCGGGGTAGACTTTTCTTTGCTGCTTTCTTAAATTATACTACTTAAAATAGATAAAATAAGTAAAAAATTCACCTAAGCCTCTTCGGCGCAATCGAGTTTTTTGTACAGCGTATATTGCTGTATGAAACTCTCAGCCACGGCCCATGAAACTTTCAGCACCTGTAGCAGCGCCAGACGCACGATCATGGCTTACTTTAACCTTAAATAAAATAAAAACTACTGAGGCTAGCGGACTGCAATTTGATGCGTTTGATGATTGGAGGGTGGATGATCAACATACCAATTTGCAGCCCTCTAGCCTCAGTTTTTTAAGATCTGAGGGCGGACAGAAAAAGTGCGGACGGACAGATGAATAGCCATCTCAATAGCTTTCTTTTACAGAAAACTAAAAAGAAAGTATTTTTATGATTTACTCTTAACTTAAGCAGTCCGTAAAAAGTTTTTTGATCCATTCTCAAATGCTTTGGCTGAAAGAATAGACAACACCGGTGGGATATCATATTGTCATAGCCATTACCATCACGACAGCAGGATTTCGTCAAGTTCATTCTCAGGCTCTTTCTTGTCTTTGGAGAGTGAAAAGACACAAGGTTTTTCTACTGCCATTCGTGACATTCAGAATCCAGGAATGAAGTTTTGTCCGGTGCTTGCTCAAACCCTTCTTAAATGGTGAAGAAAATCTTTCAATTATTCATTGGCAGCCTTCGATTAACCTTAAATTCTCATACATACATAAATGCATACATATATACATACATACATACACATACATGCATACTTACATCATACGTGATCAAGACTTATGCATATATATATATTTATGGTATATATATATATATATATATATATATATATATATATATATATATGTATGTATGTTTATATACAGTATATATATGCATGTATGTATGTATGTATGTATATAAATATGTGCATATGTATGTATGTATGTATGTATGTATGTATGTATGTATGTATGTATGTATGTATGTATGTATGTTCATGTTCCACCTTGTCCACATGTTCTATCTAAGCTGTACGAACATGTTAAATGATAAGAGATCTCATAATACTCACTAAGGCTGTTTAGGGGGGATCGAAACTGCTTGGTGAGTGTGCGCGCATGTACCGTATTAGAGATGACTTATCATCTATGCAAGATCAAATAAACAAGAATGCTGATCCCACCTAGTTTCGAGCTATGCATCTGTTCTTGAACAGAAGCTCTTCTTATCTAATAATCATATCTTCAAACACTCAAAAGGTCAGGCGATCATTCAGCCAGAGAGAGAGAGAGAGAGAGAGAGAGAGAGAGAGAGAGAGAGAGAGAGAGAGAGAGAGAGAGAGAGAGAGAGAGATTAAAAAAATGGGGGCTAATCAGCGATGAATCATTACTGTGGGAAAGTACTTGAAATTGACCCTCTCGGATTAAGATTTGATTTGGAAAGAAAACACAACTCGTTCCAAATAAATGAAATTAAAATTTTATACCTCCTGCGCTATCTGCGCCTGTTTGACTTGGTTGAAGAAGGGAGCAAGTGTGTTATTACTGCATGTAGGCATGAAATCCTTGCAACTGATGAATTTTTGACAGCTGACTTTTAAGAGTACTCATATATATATATATATATATATATATATATATATATATATATATATATATATATATATATATATATATATATATATATATATATATATCTTTGCCAATCGTTTATTCTAATCTGTAGCACAGCTTAGGCCCTTTCAAAACCTCAGGCCAGCTGATGAGTTTTGCATTACGTAAGGGGCGAACATACTATTACTATGCCAATATTTCACAGGATTAATGATGATTGTCATTGGTCTCATGTGGAGAGACTCCTCTGTCATGGGTGGGAGGGGGGATTCCGTCCCCCAAAGGATACACAGCCTTTCAACAGACACTCCTCTGTCTTAGGGTACATCATTGCTGAACCCAAAATGACTGGCACTTGTTGGGCAGTCAGGTTATACCTCTTGCTACCCATGTGGTAGCAGCCCACACCAAGTAGACTATCCAGCCAATGTGGTACCTGTTGCCTTAGAAGAAAGGCTCATCTGTCATTTTGAGGAAATATCCTCTGCCAATTTCAGTTTAATTGAGTGACCTGGAATATATGAAGGGAAAGCTGAAACAACTCCCCTCTATGGAAGTGAAATGTGGATGCTAAAGGCTAAAGAAAAGGGGAATTTGGAAGTTACAGAGATGAACTCTCTGCAAAGTATGTGTGACTTAGGAAGAAATGAAAGGATGAGAAACGTGGAGACATATATAAGGGGAGGTGAACGGATTAAGGTAGGAGAATGAATATATCACAGTGTTTTGAGATGGTTTGGTCATGTGAAAAGAATGGGACGATATATTGGGGAAAAGAATTTGCAGTTCGTAAGTTCTGATAGGAAAAAGTGGAAGACTTGAAAACGGGTGGATAGATACGCAAGAGATATTGGAAAGGATGTAAATTCCGGGGAGAATAAGAGTGAGCTGAAAGGAATGGAAGTTCTCTGTACATGGGGCTCATCCACGAATCAGCAGTTCAAGTGTGAATGTGTCAGTGATCATTGTTTTTTTTACTGGTTGCCACCACTGATAGAGGAAACAGCTTAATGTTCAAACATAAGTCTATACATAAATACACACAAATATATACATATTTATACATAAACATACATATATATATATATATATATATATATATATATATATATATATATCTATAATTATGTTCTATTAATTATGATATATATATTAATATATATATATATATATATATATATATATATATATATATATATATATATATATATATATATATATATATATATATATATATATGCATATACTGTATGTATATCACACATCACCACAGGTGAAAAATTAAGAGACTGGATGTAGGCCCTGACCGGTTTCGACTTTATTTTTTCACCTGTGGTGATATATATATATATATATATATATATATATATATATATATATATATATATATATATATATATATATATATATGCTGTATGCAATACTCAACCTCTTGCTTTCTTAGTTTTTTTATATTCCCTGCTTCGGGCTCAAATAGCTAACAAAAAATAAGGAATTTAGGAGTATAACTCTCTTTAAAAGTGCTGGGCCTGGATCCCACAGCCAATAGGATTGAAGTCTTACTTGGTAACTAAATATTTAGTGTCGGAATTCAATTCTCTTAGACGTGATATCGAGAACTTCCAAAGAGGGTTTTCTTGACATATTACATTTGACGAATTTGTGCCTCAAATATATAATGAACTCAAAATGACGAGGAGAGCGGGAGCTTAAGAATGCTGTGAGGAAAATAGAAATGTGATTTTATAAGATTTGGTAATCATGACCAACAGAGCGTAAATGTAATAAGGATGTCAGTGACAGTGTTTTAGTTTTCTTTGAAGCCGATCCTGGCTATATTGAAAATGTGTAATATTTTATAAAACACACACACACACACACACACACACACACACACACACACACACACACACACACACATATATATATATATATATATATATATATATATATATATATATATATATATTTGTGTGTACGTATATATTTGTATATATAAATTTTGTTACATACAACGCGACATTGCTCATATTCATAGTGTATTAATCCATAAATTTTTGGACATCGTTTAATATCCAATTCGCCATACTCCAAGGCAGGACCAACTAAACTTACACTCGAGTGGAGTTATTATTGATAAGTGTTTCGTCAGCAGTTGGATTCGAACGGATACAACGACGTTCATTGACTTTTGAACACTGAGCCATCAAGATAATTCAGTGGTCAAAAGTCAACGTACGCCGTTATTTCCCAACCAGGCGGCATTTCGAATCCCACCGGTGACGAAGCACTTACCAACTGTAATTTCAGTTGGGTGTAAGTTATCCCTGAGGTATAGCGAACTGGATATTAAACGACATTTGTGGCTTAATAATTTGGAATATATATGTATATATATATATATATATATATATATATATATATATATATATATATATACAAATATATTTAAACATGTATATATGTGTATATATATGTATGTATTTATTAATGTATATATACTTATTTAAATATGTATATATACTTATTTATATGTATATATATATATATATATATATATATATATATATATATATATACATATATAAATATATATATATATATACACATATATATATATATATATATATATATATATATATATATATATATAAATATATATATATGTACACATATATATATATATATATATATATATATATATATATATATATATATATATATATATTTATATATATATATAAATGGATGCATGTGTGCGCATGTTCCAGCATAACTATGAAACGTATTTAGCAATTTCAACCAAATTTGGTATACCGCATATGACTTACTATCTTGAGAAGAATACTGTGGGGGCAAGACATCACTAGCACCAAAGAGAACCAAAGGGGCTGGGGGTGGGAAGGGCTTCCCTGAAATGGGGCTGATTCTGCCTGTAGACTTAGTAATTAAATAAGCTCTATAGGTTTATCATACCTCACTTCGGTATAAACATGACTTACTATCTGGAAAAGAATATTGTGGGGGTAAGACATCACTGGCACCAGAGAGCATGGGGGTGGGAATCGGGTGACATGTAAAAATAACCAAAAACGACAGATGCTAGTGTCTAAGCCATACTTTTTGAGGTCGCTGAGGTGAATAGTGACACTCCTGATGCCCTTAAGTCCAAGTTCAGCCGCGACAGGAGTTGGGGGTGAGAAGGGGTGAAATATAAAATGTCAAAAACGCTGGGCAATGTAGTTGAAGCAACAGTCTTAACAGGAAAGAGAGAGAGAGAGAGAGAGAGAGAGGAGAGAGAGAGAGAGAGAGAGAGAGAGAGAGAGAGAGAGAGAGAGAGAGAGTTTATTAGTTGTCATTCAGTGTTCTCAGGGTGAGAAGGGATGAAATACAAAATGTCAAAAATACTGGCAATGTAATTGAAGTTACTATCTAAAAAGGACAGGGAGAGAGTGAGAGAGAGAGAGAGAAAGTGAGAGGGAGAGGAAGTGAGAGAGGAGAGGGGTTGTAGGAGAGAGAGAGAGAGAGAGAGAGAGAGAGAGAGAGAGAGAGAGAGAGAGTTTATCAGTTGTCGTTCAGTGTTTATATAGGCAGCGCCTGGTTGGTCATACTATATATATATATATATATATATATATATATATATATATATATATATATATATATATATATATATATGTGTGTGTGTGTGTGTGTGTGTGTGTGTGTGTGTGTGTGTGTGTGTGCTTGGGTGGGTGGGTGTTTATGTATGGCTGGGGCTATAACTGGAGAAGCATAACACATTACGTTAGTAAAAAAAAAAAAAAAAAAAAAACCTGACAGGCCAAAATGGTAATGAATACGGGAAAAGTTAGACGGTTCCTGCATGCTACTCCACAAAAGGATAAGGTAAACTATTCCCTGCGATTCGAGGAAGTTAAAAAACTGACACGAAAATCGATAGATAACAATGCCCGTAATGCGGAAAATGTACCTGACAATGGAAATTGTCAACTTCGAACCAATACTCAATATCTTAGAGTTACAACATGTAAATACTGCTTCCTTCAAACTATGGATATGAGAAAATACCGAGACGCACAATAGCGGACTGTTCATGGAGAAAGTTCAACATTGTTAAATTAGCAGAAACAGACGGACTTTTGTTAGCAATCAATGAAGGAGCCCGGCAGTCAGTGGGTGTGGTTAGCAGCTATCTTTAATAAATGTCTGTTGCAGCACATACATTGTGTGATAGATCTCTAACCACAAAAAGTAGGTCCCTCAAACTCCCACCCATTTTTAGCTTGAAAGAGGAACTTATCCACTCAAGACTGACGTCAGTGATAATAACGATAATAAGATAAAATAAATGTTTTAACTCCCAACAGCCGAATAGAAAGCTAATCAATATGAGAATTCCAGCAACCATAAGGGTACGAAAACTTATTTAGTCTATCACGTTAGCTTACCTGTTTAAAATTGACGGTAATGATAACGATGCAAAGTCGTGTAAGACACTTTGAGATGAAAATCTACTTATTTTCCTTCATGTTTCAGCCTCGCAAAAGAAGAAGTAATAGAATACAACGGTATTTGAAGGTGTCATTAAATTCCATTTGGTTGAAATCGATCCGACAGACTTCAGAGTCAAGAAGAAATTAATAGTTTGAATAAAGCAACTCAATCCAGATGGGATCGTCTTGGCAAAGACCTCACGCAAGTGTTTTAATTCAAGATGATTTTTGTAGCTCATTCCACCTCTCTTAACTACAAAGCAACCTCGTTATACCGGGCAGAGATGGCAGTGCTGACCTTCCGACAGATATTAGTTGAGGGAGTAAACTGGCATTGCAACGTCAAAGGTTACTAAAGACGATAACAGAAGAGCATTGTGACACTGTTGCTCTATTTCTAATGATTTCTCCAGCCAGGGCCAGGCGTTAGAGAAAGTTATCCACTTTATTATGAAATTACGTTATGTTCATTTGCCCGTAACAAACACCACAAACACTATATGCTAATTTATGCTCATCATAAATCTTGCCTGTATCTATACTTTGTCTTAATAATATTGCTAGCGGCTTTGCGATTGAATGAACCACTTTATTTATCGTTCTCGTATGCTACTCGCCCATAGTCATACAAAATAAATGAACTGAGATGATCTGTTAATGCACCGAATTCGGTTTATCACTGCTTACTCACCTTCACTCTAGAGGTTTCCGGGTCTCATTACAAACCATTGCGGCTTTAACCAGATTTGCTAGGTTTATACAGGTTTCAAAGGCAATTAGTATTTTACAGACCAGGGGCATTCATCCTGCTCTTAACCCTACTTTTTTATTCGGACACGGTCCCAGCATGAGTGTGCAAGCTCGTAGGCAGACTACTCTCATCATAACGATCTTGTTACAGATATCTGGCGAGGCCATACAAGCTAGTCATTCTCTCCGAAACTGGAAGTATAACAGAAAGTCTTGATCCATCAGAAGAGCTAAGGATTTTCGAAGTGCGGTTGTATAAGAGTGTCTAAGGGAAGTGAGGAAGCATGGGCATTCTGCATGGAGGTAGGTTCCTGTTTTCTTTGTCGGTGAAAAGAAAACGGAAATTGATACAGATAGGGATCGTGGTCACTGACTTTTCACATTGCTTTTTACCTCAAGATCCTAACATATATATTCAGATCGAATGTTTCGTGTCCAGTTGCAGAACGCTTTCCATCCTACTGAAGTTATTGGGATTAATGTTTTATTTTTGGTGGATTAATTGGTTTTACAAAAATCAGTGACATTCTTTGTCTTTCGTCAGTCTTTTTGCTTCTGTCCCATCGACGAAATCCTTTGTATCATCGTTGGCTTTTCTTAATTATTTTTCGTTACGTAGTAATATCGCTGTAATTCCCTTCTAAGAAGCAATGAAGTTTCTTTATCAGTGAAGTAACCTTCGCGGCATTACTTTGAAGCTTTCTGGTTGTTCATGTATATTTGTACTAGCGTGGGCGTGTTTGAGGGCGTATGTATGAGAGAGAGAGAGAGAGAGAGAGAGAGAGAGAGAGAGAGAGAGTATGAATAATCTCAAGACTTCTCTCATGTTAGCAATATCCTCTCTTCGAACACACATAGCGATGTATCGACTTTAATCATAATTTCACGAGTTACTTACTCATGGTCCTTATTTGGCTAGATTTTAGCAAGAGACACGAGAACGTCAAAATTGCTTTTATAAAACTCATTTGACAGATGCCGCATAAAACCCCTACCTCTTGGTTTAGGCTTTTATTTGTCTATCCTTATAGAAATCTGGTGTTGTATCTATCACTTGACTGACTGGTATTTATTTATTTATTAATCATTACAGTAAGCTACTCCATAATATATCATCAGTCCTAAAAGTCCAGGTTAGAAAATTAATCCTCTGTCATAGGATTGCAACAAACAAAGCGTATTCTAAAGTAAACAATAATCCCTTAACCAGAATTACACCTACAGTTATAAACATTACTCTAGCCAACAAAATAAACCTCCGTTGAGCGTAACACCTTCTCATCTGTAATCCCAGGACCCCCGCGCCGGTACCGCCCGAGGCCAGCCGCAATTTTTTTCTTCTTCTTCTTCCCCTGATTCATTGTTGCCGAAGGAAGCTCTAAATATGGGAATTAGTGTTTTTTTGTTGATTAAATCTGGGGAGAGGGAGGATACCGAGAGAGAGAGAGAGAGAGAGAGAGAGAGAGAGAGAGAGAGAGAGAGAGAGAGAGAGAGAGAGAGAGAGAGTGGCTGCAGGTATAATGAAGACGGTTGATAAATGGCGAAAAAAATGGAGCATACCGCGGTGTTTTCCAGAATTCGTTATTGTCTCTCTCTGACTCCGTATGAATAATCCTCTTTCTAGAATTCCAGATTCAGAGCATAAATGATGCATTTCTGAATGTAGTAATTAATATTCTCAAACAACTGTTGTACTAGAGATAATGATCATCATATTTATTATAAGTGCTGAAACTAGTTACGAATTGGGCAAAAGTTTAGCACTGTAGGAAAGCTGGCAATATTCTTATGAGGGTCCTTCGTTTCCACAAAATACCCTCAGTGACAGAAACTACCTCAGAGTTGATGACATTTTCATTATTGCATATTATCATCTTCCTGGAAACTGAGGAGACATAACCATCGGCCCTCAGTCTATTGCCAATCAATGAAGCGTTTCGAACTGCATTTGCAGTCATAGTTCTGTTCCTTTACTGCTTCAGTTATTATGGATTTGTTGCTTTCTGATTTGTGTCTCGTATCAAAGCAGTTACTGATATATAAAATAAAAAAGCAAATTATAGCCATTACATTTCATATAGATGGTATCAGGACATGGCTGATTACGGGGAGGAGAGAGAGAGAGAGAGAGAGAGAGAGAGAGAGAGTCTTGTTGCCCCTAATTAGTCGGCATCCTGCTAATTACGGAACACGTGATGAGTATAATTAGGAGTTATCCCGTATCCATCTTACTTTATACATCCGACGAAGTCCCCTCCAGGGTGAACATGTGACCCGATATGTGATGTATGTGGGGAAGTAACTCCTGTGTCTTGTAATTATGTAATTTATCTTGAGTTATGGAAGCCACCGATTAGAATTCACATCGTTTAGAAAAATCAGGGGTGGTCAGCTCATGGGTGATACTCTTTTCCTTCGATATATGACGACATTTCTGGAGGAGATTAGACGAGAGCCATAATTTAAGTCACTTCTGCTCAACTCCATCTCAATCTTGAGTCCGGGAACCTCAGCGGGATGGCTATTGTAATACTCTTTGTTTGGGCAAATTATGTTTTTTTCGGTTCAAGAAAGAAACGTGGTTTGGTTTTTATTCCATAAAACGGATGCCCCAAATAAAAGAATGGTGAATTAGTAAATTACTTCTGTTACGTTGTTACTTTCACTTGGCAGCCAAGAAGCTGCTTACGTGTACAATGCGGGTAAAGTGAAAATCCGTTCAGCGATTACTCAGTCGTCATTGTTGAGTCCTAGATCATGATCTCCTTAGAAAGAGGCTTTCGGGAAAATGTATGTATTTCGTGAGAGAGAGAGAGAGAGAGAGAGAGAGAGAGAGAGAGAGAGAGAGAGAGAGAGAGAATATAACTTGAATGATTAGCAGTCAGCATTTCTTGTGCTTTTCCCGTCACTTTTCTTTTGTCTGTTTGTTACTTTATACCAAATATAAATCATCACCAGTTTTAGATCCAGATACTTACCAGTAATAGTCGTCGTCGTCATAACCGTCCAACATTCTGAACCTCCTTATGCCGTGATCCACATCGCCTTCTCTTCCTGAACTTGCAGTAAAAACCACCACCGATCGGACGTCTACGAGACGCTCCAGCAACCCGAAAGACCCCTGTTGGGGATCTAATGCCCAATTAGGGAGTGAAGTTTTGTCTCGATTCGTAACAATCCAGCAGACCCAGTCAGCCACAGGTGTCCCCCACCCAACCCCAGGGGAAGGGTCTTTTTATGAAGAGTTTTGCGACGAGGTTTTTTCTGTCGGTGAGATTGAGTCAGTCTTCGTTGCCTTAACGGAAGTTGTATCAACTCTCATCTTACGGTTGCCAGTACTTCGCTTACCTGTTTGCAAAATCAAATATCCGAATCTATATCTGTCGCCTAATATTTGCAAGTATAAAAAAGCGTTACAAACTCTTTTAACCTCTCAGCTAACATGAAGTTAAGTATATCTTAGTTTAACCAGACCACTGAGCTGATTAACAGCTCTCCTAGGGCTGGCCCGAAGGATTAGATTTGTTTTACTTGGCTAAGAACCAACTGGT
>NC_089754.1:7405302-7425302 GCF_040412425.1 Macrobrachium rosenbergii | reverse complement strand
AGTGAAATGCAAATAAATCAGATCCTTTTTCTACATTAGAAGACTGACGAAAGGAGGCTTCGTTGGGAAATTTTGTTTCCTTAACAAATGGGGTATTTTAGTATATTTCAAAAGCTTGTTGACTGGCTATTAATCCCCATTATTTTACGTTAGAGAAATTATGAAAAAAGTGAAATGAATCTTGTAGTTAACTTTTAGTTATAAAACTATATCAAACTGATAACTTATAAGATCAAAAAGTAAACCGAAGGTGAATGTGACTTGAAGCAAACTTTTAATGATCGAGACACTTTTAGTTGGAGTAAATTGATGCGTATTTAGTTTTGCTGATTTATTAACCTTATTCATGCTGAACATCTAGCACTATGTACTTTGCTGAAATAAAAATAAATGTGAATCATAATCTACTGGTGAATCTAAAGCCCTTCTAGCCCAGAGAATGGGAGTATTTGCGTGCATGCAGATGGCGAAGCAACTGGTTCAACATGGAAACAGGTTTTGGGACACGTGCTGTTCCTGTGGCACCTCAGCTTGTGATTGTATGGAGGACACGGAACTGGACACGGGCGCATGGAAGGGAAACTCGCTGGGATGCAAAAGAAACCGTTGGCAACAGCAGATGAATATGTTCAGCCAAGTATCTATCTCTATAATAATAAAATCCGAGTGGATCTTTCTTGTTTGTCCGGCCCGGGTGGGGACGGGCTAGGTAGGGGGTCAGGAGGGAAGGTGAACCGTGACACATCTACCCTCCTACTGCAAACCTGTTTGTCTGCCCCGAGTGTTGCGTGGTGGGTATGGGAACGGTAGGGTAGGGGAGACATCCACTCTCCTCCTGCAAACCTGTTTGTCCGCCCCGGGTGGGGCGGGGTAGGTAGGGGATTGGGAGGGTAGGGGAGACATGACGGGCAGCGCTGGGTTTCAGCGCAGCATAGCAAGCGCCATCAAGCTCGTATTGAAAATAAAATTGGCCCGTTTTCCTAGCATTGAGGTCAAAGATTTATTCCTTAAGGAATAAATAACAATGAAAATATGGATAATTATAAGGACAACATAAGGAGAGGACTGTAAGTTTACTAGTGGCGTCAAAAATGGCAAATCCTGTTTAGTAAAGGTTTCAGTCCCAAATAAGAACTTGGCGAGAGAAACATGTTTCTAAAGATTTGTTTAGACGTTAAAAGGCCATGAGATGAGAAAATAAAGAACAGAATGACTATAAGAATGGAAATAACTCAATTAATCACCCAATGACCAAATAAAGAAAAATAACCAATAAAATATACTCGATTTTTAAATGGCGCAAATATGAAAGGAATGGTAAAGAGCAGGAGTTACTGTTCTTCAGTGAGTGAAGCTGTTTAATCCATAATGAGTCATTTAATAATACATGGCTAAAATAAGTCAGTAGCATGTAAATTTTGTGGAATAGTTATCAAATATCAAAAGAATTAAGCTTAACAGAGAGAGAGAGAGAGAGAGAGAGAGAGAGAGAGAGAGAGAGAGAGGGTAACTAGGCAACATGCAGTTACATCAAATTTTTGAGGAAGAACAGTTACAAGAGAAAAGAAAAGAATCTGACTGATCACAAATGAAATAAAGCAGTGAAGGGGGAACGTTATAGTGGCGATTGGCATTTAGATGTCGGAAATACAGTAAAAATTCAGAAATTTTGGATGCGCTGATTGAAGAGTGAGCTAAAAACGATTTAATTCAGACAAGCCTAAACTTTGCACTAATATCACGCATGCCATCACTGTCTCATCAAAATTCCTGTCTCAACTCAGATTTTATCAGCTGAACTTTACCTCTAGAATTAACAGCAGTGAGATTATAAATCTCCAGAAAGTTATTGGTCACAAATCATTAAGGAAGAGAGGAGATAATAAATAAGCTTCTCAGGAGCAGAATGAATTAAAAATGATCCGATATATATATAAATATATATATATATATATATATATATATATATATATATATATATATATATATATATATATCAATATAATTACAAGTTGATTTCAAAGCTGGTGTATATATTCCTGGCGAATTTAGGTTTAGTATTTAAAACAGAAATCATCCCTTTTTTTGTCATAATTGCTAAGTGCTAAGTCCATAACATGTTCAGCTGAGTGAAAATCAACTGACTACTCTTTTGACAGCAATGGGGAAGTAAGCTCTCTACCTTTGTATCCAAGCCAAAAGGCACAGGTTCGATTCCTGGCCAAGGCAGATGCACCCGTCGTAATACATTTGCTTTTGGGTGGAAGTTATTCCCTATATAACGTAAATTCCATTTCAGGTGGTATTTGTGGGTTAAAATTTGAGATAGTGGAAAGAAGCGGCAAAGATTAGTAAAAAAGTTTAAACTTATTTGCAAAAGGAGAAAGTCGAGAGTAAATGTAAGGAAGAGTAATGGTATGAGGATAAACGGAAACAATGTAGGTGGAGCAACGAACGTGAATCGGACGGTGCAAAATGGAGCCACTAGGTTCATAGAGGTATTTGTGAGGAAGTATTTTGGAAAATGGAAGGATGGGGAAGCGTTGTGTCACAGACTGTGAAGCAAGGAGGGTCGCAGAATGTGGGCAAACGATCATGGGGAAGCTTTGAACCAAGGGTGAAATGTTTGAAGGGAATGCTAAGCCACCTCTCCTCTATGGAAAGAAAGTGTGGAAGATAAATGCAAATGACAGAAAAGAAGTGGAAGTTACAGAGATGGATCGTTTGCATAGTGTGCCTGGCATAAGAAGTGTATAAAATGGTTAGTTATGTGGAAGGATGCATCAGCATGTTTTCAGATGGCTTGGTCACGTGAAAAGAATGGAGGTTAATAGGTTGGTGAAAAGAGTAATGAGGAAGGAGTGGAATGAGAAAAGGCTGGATAGATAGAGTGAAAAAAGTAATGGAAAAGGCGGGTCTCAAGATTTAGGAAGCAAGAGAGCGCTTCTGAGATGGATGGATGAATCACTTGAATAGGTTAGGTTAGGATGCTGCTAATGTTGTGGAAGTTAGACACCAGTAGACGACCAAAGTGTGTTCATTGCTATTTTAACTTAAATCTTGGCCAGTATTTAAACCTGAGGTACAGTATGTAACGCTACACTGATCAAAGATTTACACTGGAAGAGTAGCAACTTCAGCTCGTGTACGTTGGAGGGTAACCGAAAGACCATGTAACTGACCTGACTTTTTTTTTTTATCGTTCATTATATCAATCCGTTGTTATGGAACGAGATTCATGAACCTGCCTAGCAGATTTACACAAACTGGAAAATTATGAGAGGAAGGAGTTAGTTGAAAAAGTTATTTGATCAACGATACTAATAGAAAAAAACACCAATAGTATAATGACGATAAAGATAATTTCGGGAAACTGTTATGACCAAATGATGTGAAAACAGTAATTTTAGGTTCGATTTGAGGAAACCAGAACATAGCCACAGGAAGTACTGCGATGCTAGTTTATATAATCTATCTACATAATTTTTTGATTAATCATATCACTGTCCACAACTGATTCACATCATTGCAATGTTTGCTCCCAAATAGTCTCAAAGGTAAATTCATAACAAAAATGAAACGCGATGTCAGGAATTTGGTCAGGATAATCGAGCGAATGGAAGAATATGTCGGCATAGGTTACGTAAAAAAAAGGGGGGTAGGGGGGGTGTGTGTGGGAATCTACAACCATAGAGCGTAAAAAAAAAAAAAAAAATGGAGGACAACCATGAGCATGGGGCTAAGGCTGATGGGTCAGTCAAATTGCCGAGAGCTTCTGCTTCATGTTTACGTTGGTCTGGAACTCGTGTCAAGTGTCCCATCATCTCTTCCAGACCAGCGTCATTAGAACACTTTCGTTTCTTCCAAGGTCAACCTTTGTAGATTTATTTCTTAATGTGTTATTTACTGGTCGTAATCATCAAAACGGAAATGGTATCATTTGTAAGAAGTTTCAGTGCATCATTTCGTGTACGATTGCTAGCAAATAAAGCAAAAGCTAATTTTCCATAAACGGAGTACGTTTGCGCATTTTTCATGTATGTATGCAAAAGAAAGGCACATTATCAGAGATAGTGTTTGTGTGTGTGTGTGTGAGAGAGAGAGAGAGAGAGAGAGAGAGAGAGAGAGAGAGCATGCATGTTTTAAATATCATATACTTGAGCCGGTTTAGTGTTCAAGATGCGACAGGAAACCTTAATTGTTGTCAGTCATAAATATCAATTAGTATGACAGCTTAGGTATTCGAGAGTAAATTTCTAGCTGATACGAAACAACTGACTTCAAGATAAAACTAGGAGCTTAACCTTTTCACAAATCTTCAGTAACGCCAGCGACAAAACAACAAATACAACATTAAAATTCCTAAAAAAAAAAAGAAATGTTCGGGTGCTGGACCCTCGCAGCTTGTATCATGTTAAAAAAAAACAAAAGAGGAACAGTTATAAAGTGTTTGACAGCTTAATTTTTTCTTCATGAAAACGGAAGACAAACGACTTTCGTGCCAGTCCGTGCGCAACGCAGTGTTGTCCCCATTAGGCCTATTGTAATCATTTTCGCCGTTTGCAGCCTGAGGTGAAATGCCGCGGGTTATGGAAATTTGAATGTACGTGACAGGCACGAGAATAATGAAGAGGGCCGGAAGAAAAAAAAAGGCAACGGTGTAATTTCAACAAGAGGAGAATAAAATTAGTAAAAGAAACTAAAAAAAAAAAATGATAAAATGATCTAGATTTGCGTAAACTATCCGAGATTAGTGAAAGAAACTGGAGAGAGGAATGATTGAACGGTATAGTAAATTAGAAGGCAATGCCATTATTGTGAAAAATAATATAATGGCAATTAATGTGTACGAAGGTAACATATCTAAGAATAACGAAATACGATAGAAATATGAGAAAAAGAGGAGTGAATGTAAAAATACAATTAGTAAAGCAAAAACAGCAAAATTTTGCTAAACTATGCAACAGACGCGAGGAGAATGAATGGATATATAAAAACTAATTACAGAAGGATAAAGAAAGTCAAGAAATAACATAATTATTGAAGCAAAACGAAAGAAAGGCACAATAATTTACCAAACGATGCATAAAAGCATATATGGGAGGGACTTAAGAATAGAACTTTGATATTAGAAATGATTGTAAGCAGAGAGAGAGAGAGAGAGAGAGAGAGAGAGAGAGATAGCCGTAACAGATGACACGACAATACCATTTTTCACAGCCTCCCAAATTTCACAGCGGGCCGCATCGTAAATTAATTATCATATCCGTTCACCTGTGTGTGCTTGTTCATAGTGAGGGAGTCAAGAGGCTAAATGGGCCTCCATTCTTCATGACCAAAGAAAAAAAAAAAAATTAGGATGGGCTCACTGTAATGGGTTGTTGGTAATGACATCGAATCATCTATTTTGTGTCTGTCCACACTGATGAAAGTCCTTTGTAAAGGCGGAAGTTAAGGCTGGTTCAAGACAGCAGTAAGATATACGATTACAAAGTGTAAAATTCTGTTTTGTAGGTAATTATAAACACGTAAACATCAGTATAACAGCAAACATTCATATGTTTTTTCAACATTCAGCCGTTTTCCCTAACATAGGTGACCCAGGATAAAACAACTCACCGTCACCGTCGCAGTCAAACATTAACTGTTAATTCGTGTATGAAACCTGGGCTGACAAACTTCCCTAATACTAACCGCTTCAAACGCCTGCACAGAGGGCTTACGAGCAGCAAGTCGGACCCGTGCACAAACTGCGCATTCTCTTTTCTGTCACTCGCATTCTCGTTCTTTCTTGATATCTAGGTCTTCCAGTCCTCTTTCACTCCATCTGCCCAACCCTTTCTGTGTTTTCCTCTCCTGCCTGTACCTCACAGTTCTGAATTATGCACTCATTTCCCCAATCAAGCATCGCTCATTCTTTCCACATGCCCGAACCATCTCAAACGATTCAAGTCCATTCTACCCGATACATTTAATTTCACCAGCCTCCACCTCTTTTCTTTCATTTGCATTCAGTATCCATGCTTTACTTCTACAAAAAACTGCTCGACAGCCCCTTCATACACACTTATCTTGGCTTCCATAGACATTTCAAGTTTCTTCTCAGTCTTTTGTCTCACCGTGCTTCCTTACCTCCTTTGCCTATTCTTTGACTCAAGCCTTCACTTATCCTGCCATCATCTGCTATATTTACTCTCAAATGCTTAAACAAATCAACCGCTTCCATTCTTTCGCCATCACTGAAAGAGAATGACTGTAGGAATATTTTAGGGAAAGTAATAAGAAAGACAGGCTTTCTTGAAACAGGATGCAAAAGTGCATTTAACATTGGCTAACAAGTAACGCGAAATCCAAATAACTCAATCAGTGAGCCCACTGAGTAACCTAAATGCAAATGTCTATGGTGACCACGAATGCCCGGTCAGTCTATTTGCTGAGCACTGCTCCCGCGTAGGTAATAAACAATTCAACCTGAGCATGAGAAGTGCAAATTGCTCTTGATTCGGATGTAATGGACTACAAGGAATAGGAGTGTCAAGTAAATAGTTTTAGATTCCTTGGCAGAAGAATGTGCCCAAAATAACAGATGTACATTTTCACCATATTTTACAGAATATGGTGTGCTCTGTAGAATACCAGGAAAAGAAATTGACAGCAAATCAACTGCCTTTCGTGACGCTAAAAGCACCAAATGGCCAGCGACATAAGATGGGCAGCCCCATACTCTGTGCTGATACAGAAAAAAAAAAAACTTGAGAAACATAGGGTTTTGAATGTGTGGATAATTATTCATTTTAAGGAGAGAATGGTTGATGCTTTGGAACTTGATGTAAGTGCAGTTCATGCTGATATGGGAAGGGCAAAGAGTGACTGAATCTGGGTCTAAGGCTAGTGTGCAGGTATTGTCACTTAGCACAACCACCCACTCATAATTGCCAGACCAAGTTTCAGACTCACAAAAAGTCTCCTACTATCCTTTCCCATTCCTGCAGTAGTATAAAAAAATGTATTAGGTAAAGGGCCGCGTAAGTTTGAGTAGGCCAGAAGAAACGGCGATGATAAGGGTATATGGTCCAGGAATGGAAAATGAGAGGAGACACTTTTGTGAGAGTCTAAACCTTGGTTTCTCAGTTATGAATGGGTGGTTGCGCTAAGGATAAACAATTTATATTCAAATTTAAGAGAGAAAGAGAGATGGCATTGTTAGAAGGTATGGAGTCCTTGGAGCAAATAAAACTAAAGAATATTATAGAAATGTTTTTGTCTTGACTTTGGAAAGATGGTTGTGCTTGATGATTTAAGAAAAAGTTAGGAGACAAGTATGGTATTCTTGGGTAAATAAAAATGGTGGGTCTTACAGATAACTTTTTTTGTAAGAGGCTTTATTATTCAAATTACTTTTACCAAAGGAAAAACATTTAAGAGCAAATTTGGAAAACAAATGTCCAGGAAAAGAGTTTGCTATATTATATGCAAGTACAAAGTACACAGAAGAGTAAGTTAATAAAAATCATGGTGAGAGGGGTGGCTCGAGATATTTCTAATCATTATTTTGTTGAAGCAAAAGTTAAAACAGACGTATGTTAGAGGTAGAGAGGGAGGAGTGAAAATGTATAAAATTAAGATAAGCGTACTGATAAAAAGGAAAAGAGGAGAGCATGTAAAAAAAAAATGATGAATTATGGGCTAGGGTCAATGATACAAAAGTTGAAGGAATAAGTAAGGCGTATGTAACATTTCATGAAAGATTTTTTTAATTAAAAAAGATGCAAATACTGAGATGATGTCTTAAGTGATCACAGTCCTAGGTCGATGGAATGAGTATTTTGAAAATTTAGTTGCATGTAAAAGGCAGAAAAAATGGCTAAATAATACAAGTGCTGAGAGGTTACTGTGAGTTTGAAATGGTTTTGGAAGTGACTTCCGAAGATGAGAGGAAAGACACTGGTTGTTGATGGGATTAAAAGTTAGGCCTTTTGTACAGTGTTGATAGTTTGATCACAGAAACAGGTGCAAGGAAACATTGCTCTGTTAAATAAAGAAAAAGTTGAATATCCTGTATAACAGGATTTCAACTGAGAAAGTAAAAAAGGTGGCAGAAGGGATAAAGGCAAAGAAGTGTGCAGGTTTGAACAGGAAAAATGGTAAATGGATTTTTTTGTTGAGAGAGTTATGCAAGAAACTTGACAGTAAAGATAATATGATGTGCATTGCAGGTACAGAGTAGTATCACCTGGGATGAAATGTGCAAAATGCTGAGGATATATGGCGTAAAAATAAGTTGTCTGGAGCAAGTAAAGATTTTTATGATAGAAGCAAAGCATGCATTAGAATATGTAGACTGGAGAATGACTGGTTTGGTATAGAAGTGCATCTGAGACAAGGATGTATCATGTCTTTCTAGCAGTCTAATATTCTTATGCATGGAGGATGTGAGAGGTTGGGGAGAGGACAGTGAGACAAAAGTGTAACGTTGTGGGATGAAAAAAATAACTGTTAAACTGAGTGTTGAATGGTTGATGTTTGCATAAGATAAAGAACTGATAGAGGACAGTGAACATAAACTGCAAAAAATGGAAAATAGAGATTACAAGTGTTTGCGAGAGGAGAAGTTGAAAGTAAATTAGTGTTATGGAGGTAAATTATATGCTTATTCCAAGAAGATGGAATCTGGAAGTAAGTATAATTAGACAACTGTAAATGAGAGAAGAGATGAAGCAAGGGAGAGATGAAGCAAGGAAGATAAAGTGAGACTGTGAAAGGCTGGGAATATGTCTATAGTGTCTATGGATGTTGAGATGGAAATGTATGAGGGGACTGTAGAGACTACTCTTCTTTTTTTATGAAAGTGAAGTGTAAATATTAAATACAAATAAAACAGGCTGAAGCTGTTGAAATAAATTGTTTGTATAGTATTTGTGGAGTGAGAAGAAATAAAATGATGACAACTGTAGGGCTATGAAGAAGTGGGAAAAAGGTTATCGTAGGCAGAAGGCAAGATCAGGGTGTTTTGATATGGTTAGGTTTTGTAAAAAGAATGATGTACGTTGGATTACTGAAATGAATGCATAATTCGGTAGGAGAGGAGGAGAGAAAGCCTAGGAAATGTACTGGATAGTTGGAAAAAGAGGTCTAAATGTCCTGGAACATGACAGTGTGTGGAAAAAATGTGGAAAAAGTACAATAAAAAAAAATGGAAATCTTTCAAGGGGTGCGAAGTAACACGTAACAAAGATAAGCACAAATGATTATATACACGCTGAAACTACTCTGTAACAATGATGTGACGGAAGCAAATGAATCATGAAGTCGTTCAACAGCAATGATTGTAGCAATGAGTTTTTAGACCAACAACAAAGCATATCAATGTCCATAAACACCGTTATTAGAAGACTATTTAGTTTTATAAGTTTACGTTAAAATCGCAGCAAGGGTCACTTATCAAACATGAAGAAAAAATACAGTCCGACCCCATTCTAGTCAGTTCACTGGCCTTTTTCAGCTGATCTAATTTCTTCTGCTAACTGTAATACTGCAAATTCAATCATTAGTTACTACACTCATTATTCATCCAGAAATGTCTTCCTGATGATATAGTAACATAAAGAGGCGATAATTTACAAACACATCGACATCCAAAATAGGAATGATGGAAATGCTGCAACAATTATGAAAAAATTCATGAGTGGCGTAAAAGGTTACCTACAGGCTCTCTAAGCTTCAAAAATGCTCAGATAACATTTATGGCCGTCAAAGATGAAGTGAGCCCCTCATAATAATGCAGTAAACGTTATCCCCGCATTTAGGTGCTCAACGTAGCAATTCAAAGAATCAATGGTTAAATTTACACATGAAGTAAACAATAAAAAGACATTACTAGAAGTCCTCCAGGATTACGATATGTCCAAAACTCCAGCCTTTGCATATCTAATCAATACACTGGGAATTTAATACTGAAGTATGTGGCACCAAATAAATAAAAGTAAAAAAGAAAAAAGAAAGAAAAAACTGAGCGGCGCTCGTAGTAGCTAACAAAGAGTAATATATTCTCGAAAACAGTTCTTGAGGCTGTGTCTTCTTCCGCCATTTATAAGGTTGTTGCAACTGGGTCTTATGGGTGATTTGATTGCCATCGAACTATTAGAATGTGGATAGCGTACACCCAGCACAGAGAAACAAAGCCTGAAAACTTCAACCAGGGAATACATCAAATTCTTGGACAGCCTGCAGTGGGCAGACTGATCAGCTGCCCAGCTTTGCAAGGATTTCCGTAAGGGCTAACTCAGGAATTACACAGTGTGAAAAATTCAGTGTTCACCGACAGGCGTTTCTCCGAGTTTATAGACCTACTACGCTCTGAGATTTACTGTATACTGTTGATGTTAACTGGACGCTTTTAGGATCACTTTATTCAGTGACAATTTCAGAGATTGCAATGGCTTGAATGACTTTGTTTGAGGGATGTTTTCTGGATAGGTCCTCCATTTCCTGGAGGATTCAAAACAGGCTGACAACGACCTTCCCAAGGTGGTTCAAGGAGCTGAATATCAAGAAAATAACCACCTTATAGATCTTCAGGTGCCTAGACAATATAACAGTCGGTACTAACCACACATACAATGCTTCCCAGCTGCATTCCGTCTAGATAGCTTCTGTCAAATGAGCAAGGGCTAACATGCAGGTGGCTGTTCTGCCTGTGAAGGAAAGCTTAATAACTGGGCTGAAGAAACTGTTTGGTTAGGGGTGTAGTAGTGACTTAAACTCGACTACAGGATATAACAAGCGCCAGGATCCACAACGGAAGCTGCAAACATAAGAGCGTGACATAACGTTAACAGTCATGACACGAAAGAGAATAATAGGAAATGCGAGAACTTTAAGCCGACGAAAACCTTTTGAATGATAAGGAAGTAATATTTGAATCGATTACTTTTGCAAAGTGGGACAATGCTAAAGCATGAAATACGGTTAAATGAACAAAATATTTGGAAAAAAAGTTATTCGACTTTATTTATTAAAAATAGATCAGTAATTTAGCGTTTTGCGTTCTGTAGTTTAAGTGTCAAATGTTGTTAATTTACCTTTTTTATGTGAACAATAGTATTTTTTTTTTTTTTCTTCAGAGCAAAAACATTCATAGGCCTATTAAGAAGTCCATTATTGTACCAGAATATGAGTGATTACCCTTCCAAGTAAAATGCGTAAAGAATACCTCGAATAGTTCTGCTGGCAACGCAGCATTTGCTGAGCGGATGCTTTATCTATGAACGCTTTTCTAACTGATAAAAATGTATTTGCTCTCTCTCTCTCTCTCTCTCTCTCTCTCTCTCTCTCTCTCTCTCTCTCTCTCTCTACTAGTCTATTCTAGACTATTCCAAAATCAACAAAGTTTATAGATGTTATTATCTATGAGGTTGTAATCAAGACATATTTTACTCGTAGTCATAAACAATGTTTTGCCCCGGGAAGACGTAAACAGTAAACTTCAATTGCCGACGAGACGGAGCAGTTACACAAAAGCAGCGAAGTCATTAGCAAAAATTTCGCCGCCCACCTGCCCTGACACCCTATTAAAATCAAACCATGAAGACGTTTTTGAGATCCCAGATGTTGAACCATCACTAATAGATTTCATTTTATCCATTCACATTTAACAAGTGAACATCCTTTCTTCATGTCCTTTTTAATTTCTGCTTGTCCAGATCGTTAAAGCAGGTGAGGAAAAGGAAATAAGAGGAGAACAATAACAGAAATCATCAATATCACTATCACTCATCCTATTGTGCTGAGTCATAACGTAGCGATTTCTCAAAAAATGACTTTGGATGCTGTCGGGGAGAGTTTTTTTTTTTTTTTTTTTTTGCGGTGAGTCAATGACGACGCAAGTTGTACCCAACTCCCGAGAAAAGAGGAAACCTCGAAAGATTTCACTACCATGGCATAGCCTTAAAAGAAAAAAAATTGCTCTCCTGCCGACCGTGAATTACTTACCTTGCAGTGGGCCGACTGTGGTTAATAGCGAGCCACCGTGGCGACAGGTATAGCAAAGGACAGCTTTGAAGTTGAACTATGGGATTACTAGGGGGTGCGGAGCTGAAAGTAAGAATGGGAGGGGTTCATGTAGTTTGAGAATGCTTTGAAGGTCACTGGGACGTGAGGAGGACAGTCAAAAGATGGGAGAATGATTACTGAAAGACACCAGACGTTGATGGACTATGAGCGAAATGTAGCATAATGGTGATGGGATGTTTTGGTTGGCGAGTGTGTGTGCATGTGATAAGCACGACGAGTAACTGGTCTTTTGCATAAGGTAAAAATGGCAGCCGGGACTTCAATAAACTTGGTTTACCAGGGAAGGGTATTGAATAAATTTGATCTAGAAATTAAGACATGACATGAGGATTGATAGAGGAAGATCAATTTGGATTTAGATTAGGAATGTAGGTAGATCAAGTATTTATTCTGAATCAGGGAGGTTTGAAAGCAAACTGAAAAGGCTGTATGTGGCATACATAATTTAGAAGTGCTTAGAACAGAATGGCTAGGCAAAGTATGTGTTAGAGTACATAGATGTGACAGTGACTTATTTAAAGTAAAAGTAGGTCTGCCACAAGGCGGTTTAATATCAGAGAAAGGACATTGAGTGCAAGTGCTACTCTGTAGAATAAGAAAATGGGTTGTGGATGATGTCTGAAAAAGCTCACATTTTTCAGTTTCTGCAGTAACGGAATGTTGAACAGAAACTACAGAAACTGGTAAACGACTTTTAAAATGCTTAAAAAAAATAGTAAGTTTTAAACTACTTGTGATTAAGGGTATGGGGTGAGTGGAACAAGAAAGATGGAGTAATGAATTAATATGGATGATGAAAAAAAGGGTACCGATTTATCTGTAGGTATTTGGAAGTTAACATGATAGAAAAGTAAATTGAGAGAAAAGGTGAGTCACAGAGGAGTAAAGCAAAGACGGTGTAATATAGTATGTGAAAAAGACTAGGAATAACCTGGAGTGTCTATGGAAGCCGGGTTTGGTTAGCGTGAAGTGATTATGAAGCCAAGTCTCTTGCGGTTGTTATATGCAAATTTCATGAAAGAATAATAATGGTCTACGTTTTATATGAAGTATGAAAAAAACAGAAATGTATAGAAATGTGGCGGTGCATAGACGTTGCAGCAAGTTAGCATAGGTGAAAGGATGGACCAGAGTAGTCTGTGATCGTTTGGTAACGTTAAAAAAATGGAGGACGATAGGCTGGTGAAGCGCGAGATGGAGGTAAATGGCACAGTGTGTATAGGAGGGTTCAACGAGATAATACGGAGCCTTACAATGGGCATAGGAAGAGGTTAGTGTTGCTGAAGTTTTCAGCATAAGGAATTCATCCAAGATTCGTACGACATTTAAAGTACGACTGCAGCGTTGACCACTGTCCTTCGTTTGTTCTGACATTGGTTCCACGTTGGGAAAGCAACTTAATCGCAGGACTCACTGTATTCGGGCTACTGTAGCTAAGGGTTGATGCTGGATTAGTATCATTTGCGAGCGGTGATAGAGGAAGCTATTTGATGACTAGACTGGATAAAATGACTCTCAGCGTAACCAATAACAATAAAGAGAAATAAACGTGGCATATGCATTGCCGCACTTCCTATCGTTATCTCAGATCAAGGATGGGTATTTCAAGAAGCTGCCTCTGTCACTACGGAGTCATAATCCCCTTTCCACCACATCTGGTCAAAGAGTCAATCACATGCAAGAGAAGAAATTATTTACGTTTCGAGATTGTTTAAATCTCCCATTTTTCATTTTGAATGTTTAACTCTTTCCTTCATTGTCAGCAGTCAGGCGCAGAGGGTTATTTCGCCACAAAGTAAAAACAACTAAAGAAATCAACGACTTTTCTCTAAAGGGAAATGAAATTAAAAGAAAAATAAACTTTGATTGTGGCAGCACAAGGTATCGGCTGTGACCTTACCTCAAGAATCACCGCAATTAGATCAAGTATAGTTGTGTAAAGGTAATTTGTTTAATGTTTTCAAAGGTCTCCTCAAACAGGATGAGGCAGACCTAACCGCCTAGGCATGACTTCCAGTACAAGCTGCCCAGCCCTTTCGTTTTACAGATTAATGTTTTATTACTGTTTTGTGTCTAAGTAACGATTTATTCTTCGAGTCATTATTTTTTCTTAGTTTTTTCACTCTGCGTGCCATTTTGTCACATATGGGTATTGTCTTTCAGGAGAAGCTTGCTTAGCAAGTTCAAAGCAATCAAGGCTTCTTCTATAAGAATTTCTACTTATTTTTTTTTTAATAGTAATAATAACAATGCAGATAGGACGGTTTAAGTTAAGGGTAGAAATTAATGCTCTAGAATTTCATGGAATGGTTAGAATATCCTTTTCAGGCTGAACGGTAATAAAAATGTTCCGAAGCTGAGTGGGTGGAAAATCCTCTGGGGTCGTCATCCAGTGATCATGATACCGATACAATAAGATGTATTACTAAGTTACTATAAGATTTTTCTTTTGCTTTTCCTATTCTGCTGCTTTCTCCTACATGTAGGCTAATTGCTATCTGCGATCACCTTAAGAATCACACTGAGCTGTAACATTGCTCTAATTGCGCTTTAATCCTATTTAAGCTCTCTATTCTTCACCTTCAAAGTCGGCAAATAATATCAGCACCCAGTTATTTTTGCATATATTAGAGCTGCATTTTTCAGATCGTTCTACTGGTCCTCCAAAATAAAAGATATCTGCCTTTACAAATGAGTTTTACAGAGTCATCTTGTTTTTCGGTTCCTCAATTATTCCATCGTTTATTACACTTATTTTTTTTATCTACAATTGTTTCACTAATTTCATTCTGACACAACTCGTTTAATTCTTTTTCCTTTTTGCCTTCAATGGATTGTTTAACAACAGCGTACCATTATAAATAAGAGGTATATTTGTGCAATTGCAACGGCTGGATTGTATGTAAGTATGTATCAGTTCTTGTGTTGATGAGTGAGAAGGTTTTATTCCTTTTACCTAATCGCAAAGTTCATCAAATACATAAGTTGTCGGATTCTGTGACCTAAATACTGTAGGACGACGACAGTCGGTAGCATTAAATCGACTAATAACCCAGTAATTATTTGTATCAAGTGTGCATGACTCTCCTCGTCCCGGGAATATGCTCCCCGAACAATTTTTGCTTTATTCTACTAGTGAGGAAAGCTATTTAAGGATCGGAAAAGAACTCAGCATTCCTGGGCCGTAGGCGTCTAGTATTTTACTGACTTTTAGCTAATATCCAACAGTCTTATTTCTCATCAGTTTTCTCTCCCACTGCTATATAACCGTTATTACTCGTCCCTAATTTTTTTTTTAAGCCTAATTTCCTCGAAAAATTCTCTCTCTCTCTCTCTCTCTCTCTCTCTCTCTCTCTCTCTCTCTCTCTCTCTCTCTCTATCATCATCATCCTTATCTTCCATTTTTTTCTTATTTTATTTAGCTAGATTCTATTTATTCCACCACTGAATGAATAACTCTCTCTCTCTCTCTCTCTCTCTCTCTCTCTCTCTCTCTCTCTCTCTCTCTCTCTCTCTCTCTCTCTCTCACTAACGTTTCCTCGTAGCTTGGATGCTGAGCTTTTAGCTGACAACTGGACAGCCCGAGTTCGACTCTCGAACGGAACGAGGAGACACAGATGGGCGCATTCCCTAAGAAAAACCAGTCTGCCTCTATTGACCTAAGCAGTGCATTAGATACGTAGTTGTTAGCCAGCTGTTACGGATGGCAGCTAGGGTAGATAGGGGAAAAAAGAGAAGAGAGAAAGCTAGCAGTGATTGTTCAGTGTTTTCAACCAGGCAGAATACCCCCTAGGGGGGCATTTCAGAGTTTCAGGGGGGGAATTGTGACCAGAGATTGGAAGGCCCAAACTGGCTATAGGACCACACAAAACCCAGTGTGTATCGGTCCGCACTACTGAGAGGTCAAGCTGGGCTTTCTCTCCGCTAGCTTGTGTGTTTGTGTTAGTATTTTGTTGCATATTATTTGGAATGCACCTTTTGAGGCAGACAATTTTGGAAAGGGGGGATGCAGATGACATTCTGGCATATGGTGAATGGGTGCATGGGCCAAAAAAACTTGAGAACCACTTTTCTAATGTATACCATCGGTAGTGGGAGGGCCTCGACAAGTGAATCCTCACCCCAAATGAGTGAGACTATTCATATGATACTTATATGATTCGCTTACCTTGTCCAAATTAACTCTTAATATTTGTATCATTTTCACTCCAATAATCTTTCATTGTATGGCTAACACCTTTCTGTCAGATGTACAGTATGTATCCGAGGAAATCTATATTTTGCTTCATACCTTCCATTTGCTGCTCTTTGACCATCAATCGCCTGCTCATCCTTTGTCTGGTCTGGTAAAACTAAGGTATACTTAACTTCATGCCCTCTCTCGGGGACATGTCAGTGAATGATGTTCATGATGTGTCATGAGTGTGTGTGTTGTGTGTGTGTGTGTGAATGAGAGAGAGAGAGAGAGAGAGAGAGAGAGAGAGAGAGAGAGAGAGAGAGAGGGGCAGGGAGATAGACATACTCTCCTAATAGACCATAATTATCTGAGATAATTCTTTAATTACATGCTAGTTACCTGGTGGATTAATGCGTGTGGTCGATGCTTTTAAGGTCAAATTACGCATGTGTAATTTGGGATAATTTAACTTATGGGAAGGGCATACTTTTTCACGCTTGTTTATCGATTCTGTATTCCTAACATTTTCACATTTATGATTCTCCCTTTCTGTCCGTCAGGGTGTCCGAAAAGCAGGAGAGTAATATTCATTTCTCTCTAAGGAGAAAACGAGTATAACTTAGTAAGGTTGGACTGAGCTCTACAGTGAACTGGCTATCCTTTGGTGTAGTTAGCCAGTGAATCTTCTATTGATACTACCACGTAAATCGAAAGCACAATTTAGGAATGGGCCACGTTTTCGGCCTTAAGTAGCTGCTAAGATTCTCCCCGTTTATGAATACCAAGGATAGACTGAAAAATAGGAGATTTGCATTGAGAGCCCTGGATGAAACTGGAAAGATAGAACAAGCAGAGAACGAATTTCTGAGATATGGATTTGACATCTTAGCTGTTAGTGAATCCTAGTGTAAAGGAGTGGCAAAAGAAAGACTGAATAGGGGTAATGTGCACATTTATTCAAGAATAGCGGTCAGGCATTGGTAGAAGATTTTACATGACTGTAAAGCTACATGCAGAAAAAGGACTGACTGACTGGATTGCTGCTGACGAGATTTAAATCAAGACAATGTATCATGAGTATTATAGAGTGCTAAACATTAATAAATGAACCCTCTGAAGCTAATAGAAGATTAATTTTTTGAAGAAGTGCAGAACGTTAATGATGAAATTCCCGAAGTAGATACCAGGATCGTTGTCGGTGATTCAGATGTGAAAGTTGGTAGGAATAATGAAGGTAAGGAAAATGTAGTACATAATGAAATCGTGGGAGAGGCTGTAAACGAAACTGGGGTGCAATGATTTGGTAATGGGAGGTACTCTTGCCCAACAAAAGGTTATCCATAAATACACTTATACATCTCCAGATGGCAATCTCATTTACCAGATAAATCACTTGGCTGTTAATTGAGTGAGGAAACAGACATTGATGAATGTTAGGAGCTACAGAGGAGCAGATGTTGGCAGTGATCACTAGCTTACTATTGCTACAGCAAAGCTGAAACTGAAAACACCCAATGAAATGGTTGGCTGAGTATACCGGCTTGATATTGTAAAGCTTCTTGAAGATGAGCGTCAGATAATATTTGGATAGACAGGCTGAGGATGCTGACAATGCCATGTATTCTTGAAGTAGCAGTGACGTTTAGGTAACCCACAGAATTATTCATGAAATGCCTATGGGTGCAAAGAAAGAGGAAAATATCTGTCCCAAGGAGGAAGAACTGCAATGCTGGGAAACATTCTTATGAGGTCATGAATAATAGATATGATAGGGAAAATTTTATTGATAGGCCTGAATGAAACTATGAAGGAATTCACAATTTTTGAAGTCATGAATAATAGATATGATAGGGAAAATTTTATTGATAGGCCTGAATGAAACTATGAAGGAATTCACAATTTTTGAAGAAAAATCAATGTTATAGATAGAAAGCACAAGATTATGGTGGATTCACTGCATAGATGCTTTTAACCGAGACTAAATGAGGATACAGAGCCTAACGATTGGGAATTGGTACCAACGAAAGGTGACCTAACTGACTGTGATAATTACAGAGGTATTGCACTTAGGTTGGTTGCAATGAAAATATCCGTTATGTGGAAAAGAAATTGATAAGAAGCTTAGAGCTAAGACGGTTTTAGAAAAGGCTAGAGTTGCACATAACAAATATTATTACCAAACGTTTTGTGCAGCAGTGAATGGAATTTAAAAATCCTTTTCTGGTGGCTTTTGCTGATTACAAAAAGTCATTTGATAGTGTTCACCACACTCCAACATTATGAAATGACGGTCTGTCATCACTATGACATTCTTGTTAAATACGTAAAACTGATTGAAATTATCTATGAACAAAGAAGATGCAAAGTTAATGTTAATGGGTTCTTGTCAATTGAATTTACAATAAACAGTTGGGTGCAACGGTGTTATTTCACCTTTGCTGTTTGCCCTTCTCATAGACTTCATGATGGAAACAGTGGTTGAAGGGGGAAGAGAGTGCTTAGTTTGGAGTAACAATAGAAAGGTGACATTCTGAATATGCAGGTGATGCTGTTTTCGTCAACGAAACACGACAAGATTTATAAAGCTTTCTTAACAGAATGACAGCATAGCTAAAGAGATGGAACTCAAAATAACTACGAAAAACAGAAGTAACGAGGACAGAGTGACCAATAAGGCATGATATAACAGATGAAAAAAAAAAGTTAATGAGTTGCATCTTTCAAATATTTTAGAGTATGGGTATTCTCAGTTGGACTTCGAAGAAGGATCAATAAAGGCAAATCAAACAATAGTCAGAAATGAGTCATGATATGAGAATGAAACTTTGTCTAAAAGATTTGGTCGTTGAGAATTAAGTTTTCCAAAGAATATTAGGAGTCAAATAACGGGATGGAGGTCAAAATTATACCATAAGGGAGGGTATAGAAGATATAAAGATGAAAGGGGGATGGAGACGGCTTAGGCATGTACCTCCCACATTCCCTGGGAGAATAGGACGTGATAGTATGGACTGGGCTCCTACTCGTAGTTCTCATTAACTTGGATGAGAATAGAAGAAGGGATGCTCGAGTTGAGTGGGGATTTGCGAAATATAAAGAACAGGAAAGACATGAGTGGTGGGATTACACAGAGGTCCTTTTGCATCACACAGTGTTGGATGCGATGACGATATTTTATCATACATCTGTAGCCACCTTTGAGGGATGAAACTGGTAGCCCCACACCCTTTTTCCTTGACCCCAACAGATTCTGATACACATTAACAGCCGAGAGGAATTGTGGGAGGTAGGCCGGGAGCAATCCTAACAAACGTGAGCTGGACACTACAATATTCAGCCAAGACATGCACTAGAGCAATGAAATGACGTTATTGTCTCGTGATATGGCGACCACATTGGGAATATTTATAACCTAAAAAGACTAAATAGCATTTTAAATGGGTAGCATATGCATACCAAGGGACATGACAGTTGTTAATTTAATGGCAATCTGTATGGATTTGATGGCCAGTTTGAAATTGAAGCATGCCTTGAAGTCTGTCATCAATTTTTGATCAGACTGTATTATATATTCCATTATTCAAAATAATGAAAAATCATATGGAAAAACCTAGTGGAAATTAATTGCAAAGTTTTCTCCGTAATTGGTTATTATTATTATTATTATTATTATTATTATTATTATTATTATTATTATTATAAACTTACGACTTTTCACCAGGAAGGAACCTAAAAGGAAACAGAAAATTAC
>NC_089754.1:7370302-7390302 GCF_040412425.1 Macrobrachium rosenbergii | reverse complement strand
TGTAGTCAACATTTATTTACTGAAAAGAATGATGCTATTCTTAGGTCACTTTATGAATTTAGATATCAGTTAAGCATTTGCTACTCACATAAAAACCTATGCTAAGTTTTGACAGTATTTTCGTTACTTCCTGTGTCTGCTTGTATAAACGTAGGCGAACATGCAGCTTATATATATATATATATATATATATATATATATATATATATATATATATATATATATATATATATATATATATATATATATATATATATATATATATATATAGTATATACCAGTGTTTTGAAATTAGAGCCCCCTCCACAGAACAAATGGAAAGTTATGGGTTTTCTGCTACAACCTATCTCCAAGTACATTATTTTAAGTTTCTATTAAGCTATTTTTCATTTCACATTTCTTGTATTTTCAGACAGTGACTAGTTAGATATAGCCATGGCTAACGACTCGGAGGAAATCAGATGGATTGACCGAATCCAGGCTACATACTTCAGAGAGGCCAGGGATGCTGGCGCATCCTTCATTTCACGTTCTTGGATAGCTAAAGACATTAAAAGAGCTGAATACTTTGTTAAAAAGTTCTTGGAACAAAAATTGATGACTGTCATCAATGAAGAGTATGAAAGTCTTGGAAGGCCTGAAAGTCCTTTCTCAGGAGTCAAAAGACATCATAGCTGAGACAGTGGGTAGACCAAGAAAGTCTTTACGTAAATTCAAACTTGGACTAGAAACAAAGGAGAACTCAAGTTAAGTGCTGTATATCGTGAGTTGAAAAATCTGGCATCAAGCCATTTCATGTTATCCAATGAAAGCCCAACATCACTCAGCAACAGAGAGAAGACTGTGCATGGTTTTGTGGTTCATTTCTTGAAAGATTGGGATGAAGCTGACTTTCTCCATGTTGCTGGCATCAGATGAATTCTTCATTTACACAGTCAGGAAGCCAAATCATAAAAATGAAATCATTTGGGCTGCAAGTTGGATATCAGCGATGACAGAACACTGGCTTTTGTGAAACTGAATGGGGAATTTTTCTCTTTCACAGCCAAATGGTTAATGTGGATCATCAAAGAAAATAGGACAGTCATGGAATCAAATTCAGAGAAACTGTGCTTACTGGTGGAGTATTTCCTTTCTCAAAGATCCTGAAAATGTGTTATCTATTGAAGAAGCCACATTTTTAATGATGATAACACCATGTTTCAAGGCTCTTCAGACACAGGAGCTGCTTCGAAACAGTGGTATCAATTTTTTCTCATCAAGTGAATTTCAGGTAGCTAGTGATGTTAATACAGAGAAAACATTGTAGTATCTTAAAGGATCGTGCTGAAAAGCACAGTGAACTATGATGGTATACCAAGCCTCGACGACCGACCTTAAGAGAGGTGACTGAAGTGCTTAAAGGAAATGGAGTTTGCGTCTCAGCTTTTTGCAATTTGCTGAAATCATACCCTCAAGAATGCAGGCTGTGGTACAGGCAGATGGAGGCAACACAAAATATCAAATACTCAGAGAGAAACTTAAATAAATACCTGTTCTGAATTACTTTTGTTTTTGTCCATATCAATTTTAGTTTATGCTGTCAAGATTAATTTGGGAAACACCCTTATATATAGATATATATATATATTATATATATATATATATATATATATATAAGATATATATATAGGAAATATATTTATTTATATTTATATCTATATATGCATACATTTATGCTTATATGTATGTATATATATACTGTATATATATATATATATATATATATATATATATATATATATATATATATATATATATATATATATATTTTATTATATATATATGTAGAAGCTACTGGTCACTTTTACCCAGACACATATGTAATTCTAAGAGTTACAATGCCCTCTTAAAATAGATTCTTCGCGCTTTTTGGATTGCTTATATCCAAAAAGCGAAGAATTGAAGAAGTTAAGAGGGCATTGTGGCTATTAGAATTACATATATATATATATATATATATATATATATATATATATATATATATATATATTTATATATATATATATATATATATATATATATATATATATATATATATTTAGAGAGAGATAAAAAGAGAGAGAGAGAGAGAGAGAGAGAGAGAGAAACCTGCAGACCTGGGTATATGGGCGCTTGGGGCACTGGAAGGAAAAGAGAGATTGGTTGTGTTTAATGTGTATATTAATTCAAGCAAAGCAGAATTGGTAGAACAGGAGCATACGCGAATCGTACGTTGCTGCTTTCAAGATTTACATGAAAACTGTGTAATATAAGTATGACAGTGCGCTGTGCAACAACGAATGAACTCACCGAACAGTAGAATCTTAAAGATGAAACACAGAACGAATTATGTGAATTGTTCTTGGTGATTTGATTGCAAATGTTGGTAAGAACAGTGAAGGTATGGAGCATATAATTGGCAAGAAAGGCCTGGGAAAGAATTCCAAAAAAATTGGGTGAAAGTTACTAGTTTATTAAGACTCAAACCTGGGACCTCTCACTTCATCATTGGGTTGGCTACTTATCATACAGAGAAGCAGATATCGGCTGTGATCACCAACTTGTCATTGCTGCAGTGAAACCGAAATTAAAAGCAACTGATGCAAAAACTTACATAGTATCTAATATATAGATATGCAGCTTAAGAAACTATTTCTGAGGTGGAGCAGACAATCAATGGGTACTGGATTAGTATCAGGAACATACTGTAGATCAAGCTGGAAAAGGAATATCAGTATATGGGTTAACAAGACAGAACTGTTAGATACTACAGGACTCTTGGGCTCTAGTAAACAGGATAAAAGGAAAAGTACTTGAAAAAAAATTCATTGTGGAGACGAAAAACGGAAAATAGGATATGCTAAGCACTCAAATCTAGATAGTGAAGTTGAACGAAGCGTAAAAAGGAGATGAGAGCTGATGCTGACAGCCATGTGTTCAGGATACTGTGTGGGTGTTTAGGTAGCCCACAGATTTGTTAATGAAATAACACCTGTTAAAAAGAAAGGTGAAATGTCACTATGTGCAGGAAAAAGAGAGACAAAGAGAAATTTTGCTTGAAGTAGCTGCAAAGTTTAGATATAGGGAGGGATAGTGGCCTTGTAGTGTCGGGACGATTTTCTTGCCTTGTGTAAGAGTATAAATGTGATAACTCACAGGGCAGATAAGACTGAGTATAGGAGAAAGCACTGTAATACCGAGTTTAAATAGTGCTGAAACAGAAAAAAAAACTAAAGTGAAAAAGAATGCTCTTGAGAGAATTAAATTTGGGCTAGACTGGGTTATGAGAATATGAAAAAGAGCTTGTGCTTAGTAATCTAAATGAAAAAATATGAAAAAGGAAAAAAGTCGGGGTTGTTGGCAAGTATGGAGCTCCTGGCGTAAAAGAGAAATGAGTGTCATGTGGAGATTTGTTTGGAAGAAGTTTCATTGGTAGAATTAGGCGGCTTCAAAAAATATTCACAAGATATCTTTGGGAAAGAGAAACTGACGAGGAAAACATTTTGTTAGATTAGAGTAGATGGAAGAGCAAGCTGGTGGATGTAATTGTGAGACAAGGAATGGCTGGAGGTTAATCTGATCACTATTTAGTTCGAGTAAAATGGCTAAAAAAGTTATGTTTAGGTTGATGAAAGTGAAAATAAGCCTTAGAAAAGTTATAAAAAAGCAAGTGAGGAGAGCATGTAAAGATAAAATAGATGTAATACGGTGCAGGGTTAAAAAAACATAGAATTAGAAGGCGTAGGTGAAGAATATGAAAAATTCTATGATGGGGTTATCAAACCAGCATGGAATATTTGTTAGTACAGGAGGTTAGCAACAGGGATTAAAACCATTACGATTTAGATTCAAGAAATACAACGTTTTGTAAAAATAAATAAATAAATAAATAAAGAAATAAAAAAATATTTGAGGTGCAATTGCATGATAGAAAAGATCATGTACAAGTGTACTGGAGGAATTAAGGGGCTGAAAAAAAAAGTCAAGACATTAGGAGATGATGGGATTCCAATGAGATTTTGTGATACTTCAAAGATAGTGTGATCGAACGCCTGGCAAGATCTAAAATGTGGGAAAGATGGGATAATGAGGTGTCTGTTCCATAAATAACTTAATCTCTATTTTTGCAATTATGAAGTGTCATCTGCAAAATCCGTTATTAAAAATATTAGAAATGGTGAAAAGGTAGCATAGGGTTCATGAATCAGAGTGTTTGCAGAGGTGTGGTCATAAGGCTTGGAAAGGGAGTTTAATCGGAAAGGGTTAGGAGGGAGAAAGAGTGACAGACCCGGGAAGACGTGGACAGATGGTGTTAACACGTTACTGGAAAGAAGTTCCTTAATAACTAGGAAATACAAGAGTGCATGCAAGACGGAAATGAATAATATAGTGTTTGCAGAGGTATGACATGTTGCTTTTTATGTAGGTTTATGAGGTGCCTCATACTGTGGAGGTTCTCTGCACAGGGGTTCATCCATTTTTTAAAAACATACACTGAATATATATGTATATATATATATATATATATATATATATATATATATATATATATATATAATTTATATATTTATAGTATATATAGATATATATTTTATATAATATATTTATGCATATACACACATATATATAAATAAATATATATTTCTATATATGTGTATGTATATATATATATATATATATATATATATATATATATATATATATATATATATATATATATGTGTGTGTGTGTGTGTGTGTGTATGTGTATGTGTGTGTGTGTGTAAATGAATCACGAAAATATGGAACATGATGAATATATAATCAAAGGCAAATGCCATGGGGAAAGTGAAACAACGGAATGGTGCTAGGCCTTTCGACTTACTGTCCTTTACTTAGCACAGCTCCTGTTGTTTCACTTTCCTTGGTGGCACCTTGTTTTGTATATATATATATATATATATATATATATATATATATATATATATATATACATATATATATATATATATATATATATATATATATATATATATATATATATATATTTCTTTTAATAAGCACTAACAACAGAACTTTTGAGGACAAGAGGAGTCCATGAAACAAATTACTGAGAGCAAGAGAGCAGCTGCTTTGAGCCGAGTCATTGATTTATTCAAATGGAATATTCATTGCTACAGCATTTCTAAATGAACCAAAAGCCATCCATACGTTTATTATAGATGTTGATACGAAATATATGTAAATTCCTGTTGATTAACGCCCACTTAATAGCTATGAGAGCCATATAAACTTAATAAATGTTAATTACTAAAATCATCCCCCAATTCAACTTTTTTTGTAAAGGGTTTAGATGAACTGTATTCAGTAATGCTGTATAATGAACGTCAGTTGGAGCAGACCTGAAAATCCAGAAATTAGCTTTTGACCCCCAATGTTCGGATCACACCACAGGAAAAAAGTTCTTAATATGACGTGAGGTTTCCAAAGGTTCGAGGGCATGAGGCTGTACTCACATACACATCAACACATACATACGTATATACGCATTTTTAATTAAGGTTTTTCTAATGAATAAAGGTTACATGAATCAAGCACCTTCATATATGGGCAAATCGTAAGTAAAGGCCAAAATCTTTTAGGTCTTTATTTCTTAACTGAAGAGGTTGGTGGGATGATGAACCAAACGCCCTCATCTTATGTGGTGCAGAGGAAAACAGGAAAAAGAAACGTGAAGGAAAACGGCAGGTGAATAAACTGAATTACCAGCTTCTCAAATAACCAAATTTTAACATTATCAAGGAGAAACAGCGTTTCTATTTTAGTATGAAAATTTGTTCCATGTGGTAAATGAAGGAATTCTTCAAAACTAAGGGGAGGACCTAATGGTATGAGAGAGAGAGAGAGAGAGAGAGAGAGAGAGAGAGAGAGAGAGAGAGAGAGAGATGCCTCTTCAAAACCACCCATGTCATTTATACACTTAACTTTTATACACAGAGGTTAAAACATCACCCATTTACCTAGCCTTTCATGACATCAGCGCCGATCTTCATACGAAAATCAACACCTCTGGTCCCATACATCCTCATTTCCATAGATATAACGATAGGAACTCAACATGTGCCTCGTTATGGGGCCAGGACAGCACTCTCTGCGTCACGGGGTCATTAAGGAAAAGGACTCTTGGGGTTCTGGCGATATCCAGGACTTCATTACAACAGCATTTGTGTGGGTCTGTGTGGAATCCATTAGTTAAGGGCCACGTTTAAAGACCTTATGCACACGGGAGGTACATGGGGAGGGCAGGCCTCCTGCTAGAGGCTTGTAGAATAGACCAGGGAGTGAGGTGGTGTGTGTTTGTGATCGCACCCCTGCCTCCCCACCCCCTCCTCTCTCTCCTCTCTCTCTCTCTCTCTCTCTCTCTCTCTCTCTCTACCTTACATCTATCAAATTCTTAAAACTCTACCAAGATATGTAGTTTGTTGATTTCTTTTACAGTTTTATTAATTACAGACTCTTACGGATATTTCTACACAGATGCTCGCATCTGTGTACTATTTTTGATAGGAAGGAAGATGGGTAGGGCTTGGCTTACTCTTTAAGGGGAGAAAAGTTATAATCGTCCGGAAACACAGAAGCAGGAAGAGAATTCCAAAGCCTAGAGTGGAGAGAAAGATGCAATTACACTGAACCGGGGAATCCGAGCATTCCGATTAAATATGGGAGGAGGGTGAAAGGACAAGTGACCCAAATCATACATGAGGACAAGGGAGAGCCCATCTAGCGGCAGGAAGGGACCTCATCTAGAGATGAGGTAAGAGGGGAATCGCTGACCAAACAAACTGCCAGAAATTCGACATTATATACTGTAAGTATACAGAAGATGCACTCAAAATATGAGAGCTACACTCAAGAGAGCTACAAATAGATCCATTATAGACAGAGAGAGAGAGAGAGAGAGAGAGAGAGAGAGAGAAGGTGCAATTGCCAAAGAAGTGGGGTTTCATCATTTTAGTCTTATCGTTTAATTTTGATCTTGAGAATGATACAAAAAGAAATGACCACTCAATTCCTTTATCGCGCCCTTTGTATGCGTATATGAGGCAGCCCAGCTTCCTCTCTCTAATTTCAAATGATAAATAAATTTCCTTGGTCTCATGAGACGAATGACGTCATACGGCGGGTGCAACGGTTATAGTAAAATACCTTTGGCGAAACTCGACTCCCTAATGCTGGGGCGTTAAATGCTTCGAGTTGATTCAGGTGCAGAGGAGGAAAAGGAGAAGGAAGAAGAAGAAGAAGAAGAAAGCAGTTGCACAGGGACTTTTTTGTTTGGATTCGCCAATGATATTATAGTCTGAGGTTACGCTTCGTGGATGAGAGGGTTTGCAGTTGCAGGTTGTTTTCGTTACTCCTCCTCCTCCTCCTCCTCTTCTTTTTCTTCTTCTGTCTACCCGGTGACTGTTGGCAGCTGTCAGTCATTTAGCTGTCTATTGTCATGTTATCCGATTCCTTCATTCTTTATGCTTAAACATGCGCATTCTGAATGACGTTTCTTGTCTGTTATGATTCGTAAGTCTTTGATGAACTATCAGGTCTGCTTCTGCAAGTAATGAAGAAGCGCTTATTAGCTAACCTGTTGTATCAGCGAAGGAGAGACTTCACAAATAAAGCAGCCTTCATTTCTGTTAGCAGAAAAGTAGAATTGTAATAAAAGAAAAAAAGAAACATGTTCCTTCTCTCTCTCTCTCTCTCTCTCTCTCTCTCTCTCTCTAACTAATGAAAACCATTCATAGCACCTGTTTCGGATTACTCTGTTATGAAATGAGAACGAAAATGAGAATGAGCGAGAGTGGCAAACTCTCGAATGAAAAGACGCGGTAATGACCTAACTGACATCGGATGTCTAAAGCAATTAAAAAAAATCCCTTGACATCATCGCAATGATACTCTCCGTTACCAGGACAATTACAACACTCTTCACATTGGACTGAATCCCACTGCCATCATCAAAATCAACAAGTCAAGTCATTGTCACATCGGCGCCTTGGTCTGTTGCAAGTTCAAGTAACGATCATCTTTTATACACTGCCAAGGATTCGCCTGCTGTCTTGTATGTTTCAGTAATTATTATTATCATTATCATTTATTCTTGGTGTTTATGGGTGCTACGCTGACGCTCAACCTTATCCTTTAACCCCTTGACTTTCTCCTTGACTCATATTTGTCTATATTTTAACAAGCCCGAGATACAGAGTAGAACAAAATCAACGACACCTGTTCAAAATTAAAATCTGAGAAAGAAAGGAAGACGTGTATAACTGGAATTGTAACAACATCTGGTGAAATAAAATGAAATTTTATGTTCCAGAAATGTAACCTCACTTTAAAGAAATATGACCTCACTTAAAACTAGCATGAAACTAGCTCTCTCCTACGTTATTGCTTGCTCTCGAAAGCATAAAAGCGAGAAAGAAGCAGAGATAACTTGAGCTGTACAATGGCTAGGCCCTTCGAATGTCAAGAGTAATTTTCTAAAATACGGAAACAATGATTCGACTTGTACATGCCAGTGCTTCAATGGAAGAGTTCATCCGTCTTGTACTTGTCTCTTACTGTATTCTTTTTATAATGAGGAAGACGATGCGAGCATGGATATATCAGTTCAAGGTGGTCATGACAAAGCAAATTCACCTATATTTTTAAAAAATTCTCAACATTAAACTTCAATTTCAGATAATTACCGAAATTTCTCTCTAACTATCTAAGAAAAATGTTGCAATAGTGACTGGTAACTATTTTTTTATGCTTAAATGTATGAGATGTAATGCGTTGCATGCTTAAAAGCCAAGTAAATAAATTAATAAAAACCTGAAATTGCAGGCGAAAGCAAAATATGGGCTTTTCTGCAAGAAATGAATGATGTGTCGGTTTCATTTTGTAATCAGACCAAGAAACAATTTCCAATCGTTACGAGCGAAGCCGCTCCTAAACACGACGTCTTATAAGTTCTTCCATAGTTTAGAGACATTTATCTTCCCGTCTGCTCAACTGTCAAACATTTCACGCTGTCCATTGTGCGCCTGTCTTATCTATCTTACGGCGCACACTGCTCTTGTTCCTGTCTAAATATAACCTGGCGCATATCTGTCAATACCTGTTGGGTACTGCTTTCTTTGTTCTATTCAGGTGGCGTGTTTTCCTCCGATTCTTAGGTTAGGGAGAAGGCTATTGCCTCATCGGGTCTATGTAGATTACCTGAGAGCATGTTGTCTCTGGGAAGCTTCATTCGGCTCGGTTGCTACGGGACTTACCTCGTTTACCAGCTGATGAAATCTCTCATACGATAGTCAGTTATTTTTTTCCCCATCACATTCATTTTACACCGCTCTCCTAATTTCAAGTTGCACCATTGCAATTACTACAACTGGAATTTAAAATCTTATTTTGCTGGAGAAAACTGACAACTTGTTTCACAGCGTTCGTGTAAAGAAATTATTTCTGTCATTAAACTTGTACGAAATATTCTACAACTAAAACCTTCTGAGTAATAATAATAAAAATAGACACACATGTACATATACACATATAAATATCCACAATAACCTCTTAACTTCTCGACTTCCTCACACTTACTTTGATGAGCTTAACTTTGCAAGCTTTCACCGTCTGTGGCAGGATTCGAACCCATGCCGAAAAGGTGGGTTCGAACATTACCACGTAACGAGAAGGGAAGGGAAGGGGTTCATCTTATCTATCAAAAATGAAAGTAAAAAATGGCCAGTAATTATATATACATATATACTGTACATGTTTACAAATATATGTGTTCGTGTGCGATGTGTATGAGTGTATGTGTGTGTCGTGTAACTGTATGAGTTATTTAGTTCACACGAGAATACCTTTGGGAATCAAAGCCTTCCCTTCCGGAAACTTTATGTATACAGTTGTCAAGAGGACGCAATGCACAGTAGGCCTACCGTCTTATGACATGACCCTCAGGGGGACAAGTAGAAAGAATTCACTGGGAAACAAAGATGTCACTCTTGCCGAAAACGGTTTTCCAACGCTAAGTGAGGGAGCTAGTGTTAATCTGAGGGCTTTTCGCTGGAGAGCTCACCTTATTTCGATTAATTCTCTCTCTCTCTCTCTCTGTTTGTTATATATATATATATATATATATATATATATATATATATATATATATATATATATATATATATATATATATATATATATATATATAGATATATATATACATAATATATATATAGATAGATTTATATATATATATATATATATTATATATATATATATTATATATATATATGCTAGTTTTATATATTATTTTCATCTTTATTTTTGCACTTTTTCATCCTGCTCCGGAGAATTATGCATTTCAGCTTAATGACCTTTTTTGCTATTGTCCCATATGAATGTATGTTCATTATGAAGTATAATAATAGTAATTTTCCTCAATAGTAGGTAATATATATTACATTCCTTATGGTTTATTAAAACTGAATACGAAGTATCACCTACGACGCTACATCACGATACATCATTGGAATATCATATAATTCCTTTGTAAAGTTATTTGTTTTAATCTATTGTTTTTATTCATAAAATTCCTCTGATCTCTTTTACCTTTTCCCTTATGGACATTCTATTCTTTGGAATCTTTCTTTGCATGTTAATGGCCTTTTAGGCTTAGTTGTTATTAATGTTACGTAATAATAATAACAATAATAATAATAACTCTTGAACATCGACAATTATTCAAGGGATAATTTTAATTATTTCTCTTTCTTGTTCACGAGTCTACATAATTTAACCCAGTCTGTCCCTTCACTTTTTACTACAATGGTTCACGGTTAGCACTTTCTGTTTTCGATGTTTTTGAAATTTTCAGCTGGAAAAGAGAGAGAGAGAGAGAGAGAGAGAGAGATGAATGATCAAGACCCCCATAGCGATCAAACAGTTAATTGCTTCAAAAGGGTTTAGGGTTATCCTGTCCAGAGAGACAGACTCTAAGAATAAAAGGGTTTTGACTGACGGACGCAGAAGAGACAGGAATGCGGGCAGGCATTCACGACAGATTGGGGATTTCATGGTTGGTTAATTGGGCCAAAGAGACGGAAGTGGGCAAATGACGCTAACGATGATTTTCAAATGATAAACAATGACTGAATGGCTCATAGTAACAGTTGGCTGGTTTTGGGACTTGGACATGATTCTGTTGCCTCGGTTTCTGGGGCTCTTGCTGGATGAGTTTCTGTGGTTTCTGTAACTTTCACTTCATGAAATTTCTCTAGTTTCAGTTATTTTCGCTCATAATTACGTTAAGTATTTTTTCGGTGTAATTTCAAGTGAGGTCAGCAAAATAACTAATAGTAATTTGAAGTAATTCGAAATTTTTTCGATTAAAAAAAAAAAACTAGCAATGTTACAGATCAGGTCCAATAAACTGTTCTGAGAGAGGAAAGTGCACTTAGTTGACTTGAAGACTGAGACTCAGATACATAGGAACAAACATACACAGAGAGTCTACTGGTCTCTTTTACTAGAAGCATACTTATTTTTGCTGATCTCAATGACTTCTTAACTTTTCGACCTCCTCGCTTCTTTTTTATTCAGTTTCCACTACACGTTTATATTATTGATGTTTAATGGCTGAAATCTGTGAAGCGGTTCGATTCCTGCAATGGAGGTGAAAGCTTTTTAGTTTTCTGTCAAAGAAAACTATTGCGACAGCTTTGTCTGTCTGTCCGCACTTTTTCCGTCCGCACTTTTCTATCCACCCTTAGATCTTAAAAACTACTGAGACTAGAGGGCTGCAAATTGGTATGTTAATCATCCACCCTCCAATCATCAAACATGCCAAATCGCAGCCCTTTAGCCCCAGTGGCTTTTGTTTTATTTAAGGTTAAAGTTAGCCATAATTGTACTTCTGGCACCACCATAGGTACCAACAATACAGGCCACCACCGGACCGTGGCTGAGTTTCATGGGCCGCGGCTGTACAGAAAACTCGATTGCGCCGAAGAAACTTCGGCGCAATTTCCACTTGTTTGTTTATATCTGACTCTAACAAAGGCTTGTAGTGATAAAGTGCTAGAAAGTCGGGAAGAGATCAATATGGCACGTACACACGTGATGTGTGTTTACGCTAATCTAGGAAGTGAATTATGTACCTGGTTTAGTTGACTGTGGGAGCAGTAACCTATGCGGAGTAGGCCATTGGATCTGAACGTTAATCTCTAAAATATTGGCTCAAAAAGGAAGGTTAACACTCTCTAGAGGCTCGGGAATTTACAGCAGACTTCTAAGAAGTCAAGTAGTGATCTTCACTCAGATCCAAAAAGTCTGCTACTTCATCATTTACTGGAAGGAAAGCTAATGCATAGATACATCTAATCTTCTTCAAATTGAATTCTTGACCTTCGTTATCCCGTCGTCTTAAACCGAGGTCACCTAGTTTCTTAAAGATGGATTTTGACACATGGAAAATACAAGAGCATCATTAGGATATACTTCGGCTTTACTCTTTCTTGCTCCCAGCTCAGAATTTGTCAGCACTGTTTTGGGATTAAGCTGATGGCAATATACGACGAAGAAGGGAGCAGGCACTTTTTCCCTAGTCTTATTGGGTAGAAAGGAAAAACACGTGGGACACGGAATGAACCAGGTTGGGCACCCTCCTCAGAAGCAATGGTGAGCTTTCTATTTTCATCCTTTTTGGCAGTAACAGTTACAAGAAGCCTTTGTCCAGTGGAAAGAATGCAATTTTCCCCTGGAATATCGCAATTACGTCTTTGGTTTGGTACAGGCGGAGAACTTTGTACTTTTTTGTCTCCAATGGTGATCACTTCTTCCCATTGCTGACATGGGGCATGTCTGCCTCTGAAAATTCATCATAGTTTGGCAAAGTTGTTCTAGTGAGTGTCTCGTTGGTTATTGTACACTGTTGGTATGGAAATGTTGAGGAAACACTGAAATAAAAATAAAAAATTACATCTCATAAGAAAATATACATATACTGGGACGCAAACGACCGGGATGCAAAAATACCGTACGCAAAAGCCCAGGAATTCCAATTTGACAGGGATACAGTTGTCCAGGATGCAATTGACTTGTCACCCCATAAAGCATACCAGATCATTCCGTGCAAATAAGAGGATTCCAAATCAACTGTTTCCTCAGGAGAGTGTTAGTGGCTGCCTCTCCATCAATTTTACAGCCTCGCTCAGTTTCGGGAACTAATCATTAACTCATAATTACTGACTCATGAATTTATTTGTCTTGATTTGCAAATCTATATTTGATAATATTTTTTGGTGTGTTCCTCTTATTATATTTTTTTCACTTCTTGCGTACACGCATTCCATTTAATAAAAGCTTTCTTGACAAGCTGATAGCACTCATAGCCTGTTCCAGATGAATACGTACCCATTATGAGAAATAATACAATTAATACAATTAATAGCAGTTAGAAAGTAGTATCATGCAGTTTACCACAAGATAAATCCTTTTACTGGTGATTATGCCGCTGTAGATGTTGCTGATTCAATCATCATCTTCCTACATTTAACTAAGGAAATAACCGACTTAGTCATATCATACTTATGACAAGTTTTATTCTATTTTGATTTGATCTAGGCACACACACAAGATGCGGTGAATGCCTTAGACCTGTTCATTTACATTTCAGCTATTACTGGTCGCCTGTGACCATCTGTGACAGTTAATTTATTCGAAAATGAACGATTATGTACCGACATTTTTCCAGATTTACCCATTTACATATTTACCTTCATTTCTTTACAATGAAGACCTCGCCTGTTTTTATCTGTCTAAATAGATTAGCTCTGACTTTAATGTTGGACGAATACAAAGAAAATAATATATATGTATATATATAAATATATATATATATATATATATATATATATATATATATATATATGTATGTATGTATGTATGTATGTATGTATGTATGTATGTATGTATGTATGTATATATACATATATACAGTATGTGTGTGTGCGTGTGAATACGTGATTCTCTTTCTTGTTCATATATTGTCCCACTTAAAAGCGAAATTTCCCATAAACAGGTCAAAACCTAGCATTTCCAGACAGATGAACAAACACCTGTGTAGAGAGAGAGAGAGAGAGAGAGAGAGAGAGAGAGAGAAATCCCCAAGAAGCAAAAGACGGCGAAAGCAGCCTGCTTAATGGATGAGGTGACGTCCGGAACGCGTACCGTATGGGTTGGCGCTGCGGGGAAATGACAGGTCGACTGATGGATGGAAAACTGACAGGCCTATTTTTTTTTTTATTAGTAATTAGGCTTACGATGCCCTTGCTCTCGTTCGCCTTACAGAAGAAAGCACAATCCTTTCCTTCTTGGGTGGATCCTTCATTCGGAGATAATGTCTCACTTTTATATTCGATGTGGAGGAAGGAATTAACATGTAAGGGAGAGAGAGAGAGAGAGAGAGAGAGAGAGAGAGAGAGAGAGAGAGAGAATCATTACTTCCTTTGTCTGTCTGCGTGTCTGCTGTACTTCTGTCTGAATCTCTCTCTCTCGGTTATTGAAGGAGGAAAGGATATACGTAACACGTACCAATTAAAAACGTCAGCCAATGAAACAACAGTCGTCAGAACAAAGTCTAACATCCAAGAAATGAGGTAAGGTATTTAAAAATATGATAAAATTATACAGTGAACAACATTTAGCTAATTTGTTTTTATCATAACAGATCGGGAAGAGCAACTAATGGAGTTTTTAAACCAGGAGCATCTCTATTTGCTTCCTTGGAAAAATATTTTCGTCCTCTTGAGATATTAACGCAGGGTTGTTTCTTAAGTGATAAACTATGAATATACCCATGAAGAAATTCATCGTTACAGTCCTTGAGTAATCTTAAATTTCTGTAAGTTTCTTGTTCCCTTTCTGAAAGTATTTGGTTCTACATGCAATACGCGATTCTAAAATATGATACAAATTTATTCTTAGTCAAGTTTAGGTTCAGTCATTAAAACAATGCCCGAAACTTGTCTGATTTTCATTTCTTTACCAGCCGTCTATGGAATTTCGTAATGGGAGTTTTGAATCATGTAGAAAATTTTGGAAAAAGATAATAAATCGCTTTTAAGAAATAAGAAACGGGCCTACTTTTATTCCACACATTCAATAAGTAGTTAATAAACGTTTATGAAGTGTTCAGCTCTCTGAAAAAGCCTGTACAATATTAAAACTTCACTGGCCATTTAAATTATATATTAAAAATTCAGTTGAGAGTTAACCAAAATCTTTGAGTAAAATGTCCATTTTTCTCACTTAAAAATGTCTGGAACAAGATCGTAACAGAATTTCATCAACAAAATCCATCACTAAATTAAATTATCACACAATAATCCCTTTTGTTCTTCATTTCATATCCTTGGTTACTGGTACCTCTTGGCTGTCAGATGAAATGGCTCTCTGGTCCGGAAACATGTAAGTTTCCTTTCCTTATTACTGCAGACGACTCCAATATCAGTTCAAGTGTGTGAATGCTATGTATGTGAATCTATTCAAATCATTCAAATATATATATATATATATATATATATATATATATATATATATATATATATATATATATATATATATATATATATATATATATATATATATATATATATATATATATATATATATATATATATGTGTGTGTGTGTGTGTGTGTGTTTATGTGTATGTATGTATGTACATCGGTAAGAAATGGAAAGGGAACATTCTCTGGTGTCAATCTCATTAAGGAGGGAACCATTTGTAGTAAGGATAAAAGTATATATATATATATATATATATATATATATATATATATATATATATATATGAATTTAGATAACGTGGATAATTCTTATATTCACAAACAACTTCAGCAAGCTGCTGGTAAAAAGTGAATGTCGTTTACTATCCACATTCACTCAACCTAGAACTGTGGGTTTCCACTGCCCTTCATAAACTTTCTCCTTCATTTCAAAATGGTTAAGCTCTAACTCTCTCTGAATCCTGGCACGATACACCGAACGGAAATTTATGAGTGTTAAGCAGGTCCTTTCTCCCTTATGGCAATAGCTTTTGTAGTGGCATTATAACTCACCAATCCCCTTCAGTGTATAATATTCCTGAGCTGAGGAATTAGATAATAATTTGTGTTCATTTGTAAGATTAATGTTTGAATTTGGCACCATATATATATATATTATTATATATATATATGCAATATATGGAATATATATATATATATATAAAATATTTATTCTGTGTAGATTCATTATTTTAACAGGCCCTTGTTGTGTAATTGTCATTCTGTGTGTGTGTGTGTTATGTAAATGTAATAGTTAAGAGAACACAATGCCCTCTTAACTTCTTGTGGTCAGGTAGACAACGTGACTTCATTATGATTATGGTGATGCAGGTTCGTTTCCCGCTACTGGACATCTCAACCACTTCAATTTCTTGCACTTAGATCTTAAGGCTTTGTAGTGACAAGCGTATCCAAAATAGCGCGAAGAATTAAAGAAGTTAAGAGGGCACTGTGGCTATTACAATTACAAATGTATCTGGTAAAGGTCGCTTTACTCTCAAAGTGACCAGTAGATTCAACATGCACAGATTACAGGATAGTGTTCTTTTCCTTGTCCTGAAACTTTTCAGTATTTCCCTTTTCATTCTCCCAAACAAAGTCCCTTTGTTTCCCACAGTCTAGCACGCACATTTTCCCTCATGACTTGTTCCAAGCCTAAGTTAAGTTTGTTCTGTGATAATAATTAGAGCATTCCCACCATAGTGTTACCATGTGATAATTAAATCTAATTGATAATTCCCTCCATCGTGAATAATCAATTTCATGTGAGAGAAAGTCTTTGTGTAAATGAATGCTGACCTGGAATTCTTTTCCAGAATCCTGTTATCTGGCTCTTCATGTTCCGCCCCTGCCCTTGTGAAACAATTGCCTTAGAAGACTCAATTCCATCTTTTGACATCTACAGTCTACAAGGGCCACGTGTTAGGCCTCTAAGCGTTAATGTTGTGCTAATGTAAAATAATTTTATCAGCCAGTCTCACTTGAAGTGTTTTATAAGATTTGCATCAAACTCTTTGCAAGACTGTAACCTTATCAGATTTTTTATTTGCTTACTGCAGTTGCACTTTTTATTGCACACTGCATGTGCCTTGATTGCTGAGCAGCCAACCTGTCCATATTAATTTCTAGTTGTAAATCTGTTAATAAAGTAATTTAATCTAACTGACTGGTTTGAAAGGCATCCTTCCCATTTTCTTTGAATAGATGTAATTTCAAGGTAAGTCATATTATTAATTACATTTATTGCTTATGTTCTGAGATCTTGGTGTTGGCTCTAAGGCAAATTACATTCCAAAATCAATTTAACTCTTCCAACTGGACTCAAAACATAACAGTATATATATATATATATATATATATATATATATATATATATATATATATATATATATATATATATATATATATATATATATATATATATATATATATATATATATATATATATATATATATATATATATATATATATATATATATATATATATATATAAATTTTTCTAAAATTTCTGACTCACGTCAGGATCTGAGCGCCACCACGCACAAGGAATTAGTGTAGTGACATGACAAGCGGCAAACCGTTGCCGCGCAGGCAGCGGCGAAAAATCCCGCCAGCATGTGTTATCCTATGGGACCTGACATACTAGAGAAACCGACTGGCTGCCGCACATGTTGGCGGGAAAAATAGAAGTCATCAAAAGAAGTTGGAATCCTGGTATATACTGTATATATTTCTACTAATGTAAGTATGTTGAAAATCCATGTATTACTTCTATTATTTCTTATATTTTCATTGCTTCATTATTAAGCCAATTTCACCAATATGGGTAGAAGCAAGATAATACTATTATTATATAATTGTACTATCTATTGCAATATTTATCGCCAAAACTGTATTTAACTGTTTTTTATAATTCCCTCAACTGAACCCACTGACTGCAATTTTAATGAAATTGCCCATCCATCCTTCTGACGAGAGAAAAGCATTTGCCGCTCTAGTATGTCAGGTTATCCCGCTGCCGCGCCCGGCAACGGTTTGAATACGATACACTTACCTGGGCAAGCTAAATACCAATCATAACTTTCCGACACAATCACGCATTTGTGGAATAAGATTGAAATAATCACGTGTCTGACTCACATCAGGATCGAACCATTATTGGACACACCTAGTAATGTTTATCCAAGTTGCTGTTCACCAGTCAACAGAATGTGTGGAAGTGGAACTGAAGTGTGGAGAGACTGAGGCAGGCTCAGCTGAATGATTCGACCCGTACTGGACACGTCAGTTCCGGCGAGTTCCGGTTCCGTCCGGAACTTGATATACTGGTTCTGGTGCATCCCTAATATTTATATATATCTTTGAATTGTAAAAATGCCTGACTTCAGACCCATGTTTCCCTGAAGCGTATAATTATCTTTTGAATTTTATACGTTTTATATTTAAATTTGTTAGTCTTGTTACTAGACATTTATATTAAAGGTAATGTACTTTAATTTCTTTTATTTCGGGAAACTTAGAATATCTTTTTTGATGTCTAATATATATATGTCCATTCTTTCGGTGTTCATAAGTCTAGGGGTTTATTTGGTACGGAAAAAGTTAAAGGAACTTTTGAGGTCAATATATTTATATCCATTCACACATGTTCATAAGTCTGTGGGTTTATTTATACATACATATATATATATATATTAACTTATATATATCAATATATATACAGTATACACATATATATATATATATATATATATATAGTATATATATATATATATATATATATATATATATATATATATATATATATATATATATATATATATATATATATATATATATATGTGTATATATGTTATGTATACAGTATATTATGGCGTCCGGACAATTCGGTATTGAACATTTTATTTTATTTATTTATTTTTTTATTACTATTTTTTTTTATTAACAATTCGGTACCGGACAATTCTGTACCGGACAATTTGGTGCCGGACATTTTGGTACCAGATAATTCAGTAACGGAAGGCTTTTAACTAAACTACTCATTTGAGATATGAATCGGTTATTCTAATTCAAGTGGTGGTGACCCATTCATTCGTATATTTTCGGCTGATTTTAAAGTGTAGCATTGTTAATATGGTCAGTTTTTTTTTTTTTTTAACAGAGAATTTTAGTATCAGTTATCAGCCCATGAGGTACAGAATGGCCACTTGCAAGTTTGTAAATTCGGAAAAGGGAAGAAAGAAACTGGTCGATAACGAAAACTATATTTACCATAAACATAAAGAAAATGCTGATGGCTCAAAAATACACTGGCGTTGTGGAAATCGCTCGCGCAAAGCTCGACTTCATGCAGGTGAACATTTTGAGATACTGAAGACGATTGGAAATCATAATCACAGTGCGACTGCAGCAAAAGTTACTGCAAAGGTTGTTATCTCAAATATAAAGCAGAAGACAAGTTCAAGTCTAACTCTCCCTCATTCAATTGTAATTGAAGAACTTGGAAAATTAAATGAATGTGTATTGGCTGAAGTGCCAAGAATTTCACATATTCACATATCAATCGGGATGTTAGACGTTGGAGATCTGTTGAAGCCAGATCATTCACCGATTCCTCAGACGAATGTTGCTTCTCTATACCACAACAGTATTCCTGTCTTGATGATGGATCCATGTTTTGACAATTCGACACTGGGTGAGATGACCCTAAACGAATTTCAAATTTTGCAACCGGTGAAGCCCTTGAAGGTCTGAGGTGATGTGAAAATTGGGCAGATGGAACTTTGAAGGGTTGCCCTACTATATTCTTTCAGTTGTATGTATTACATATTCAAATTAACAACTTCAGTGCCCCAA
>NC_089754.1:7355302-7365302 GCF_040412425.1 Macrobrachium rosenbergii | reverse complement strand
GTCTGGGTTTCGATGTCTGTCTATCTGTCTGCCCGTTTGTATTTTGCCTCAATTGACCGTGCCTCGTGTTGGGTACACAATGCAAATGGACAAAGGATCCTTCGCAACAATGTATCTGCTCTCAAGTCAATTGCTGTTGGAGCTTGGTTAAACTCTCTCTCTCTCTCTCTCTCTCTCTCTCTCTCTCTCTCTCTCTCTCTCTCTCTCTCTCTCTCATGAGACTGCATTACAGCCAGGCAGGTATGGTATCGACCTTTCTGTTTTTTTTATTACATCCTTTCATAAAAAAAACGCAGGAGAAATAGATAGTACTCGACCACAAGGGGATAAAAGATTAGCAAGCAGAAAGGTATGTTTTCTTTGTCTGTCTGTCAGTCTGTCTGTGTATCATAACATTCCTCCATTTCAGAATGCTCAATAATGCTCGAGAGATCAAGACAGCACACGATTCGGTAAGGAAAGAGAAGGCGGGCAAGCAGATGGGTATGAGGCTTTGCCAGGGCGGAACCCATAGGTATGGGAATCATGTCACGGTGGATAAACAGAATCCAATCAAAGGCACGGACGGGTCAATAGCGCGGAGAAAGGATAAATCAGGGGGAGATAATCCTTAAAGGATTCCTCAGCCACGCCCACTGAGCCAATAAAGGGCCGAGATACACCACAAATTCTGACCCATACAATACCCGTCTGGGCGATGACAGACGATTCTTTCGGGAACTGCACAGGGCACTTTCACAGTTCGAGAGAGAGAGAGAGAGAGAGAGAGAGAGAGAGAGAGAGAGAGAGAGAATGCTAAAAAGAGTTTGATGATGATTGCTTATCAAAGGCATCAGATTAGTATTTGCTGTACATTACATATGGCCTTTCAGACAGAAAGATAAGCAATGATGATGACTGCAACTGAGATGCTTCCATACTTTTTTTTTATGTAGCTTTTGCTGTCCACCAGCTTCGAATGTCCTTTGTTTTCCAACAGGAAGACTCTAAAACAGATTTTCACGCAGGAATCTTAATCACTCAGGGTCTAAAGAAATCTCCCCATTCCTTCGTGTGTGGTGAGAGGTAGAGGAACTACGTCAGGGTCCTTCGACCATTTCTGTTTTGTCTCTTCTCACATATAAAAATCCAAGATCCACTGGGCTCAGTTTTAAGACCTGTGTTTATTCGCTTTGGGATCAACCAACCATTTTGGGTTCTGATGGAAATTTTGGGTAAGTTGGGCCAAGAATAAGTCTAAAGCTAATATATGTGATTACTTTTGTTATGTCTTTTATTGATACGACATACTATGTTCAATAAGAAAAGTCCACACATGTAGATGGATTGTATTGCTTGCAAAAGCTAAAAACAAATAATACCGTTCATTTATATAAATGTGGAATTTTCATGAACAACAATTTAATCACAGCATTGTAGAATTTTTTACCACCGCATACAGTACCAAGGGACATTGTCATTTTATCCTTTTCTAATTGCACTTTTGTCCGCGCAATAACCGAAGGATGCTCATCTCAAATGAGGTGCTAGTTTATGATGCGGCTGGATAATGACTTAGGGATTTAGTGATTGTAGGATGTGTGGACTACTGTGTGCGAAGTTCTGGCTTGATACATAATTCGTGGGGTTCTGTTTGGTGTTTTTAAGGTATAGTACGCCTTTGTGACGAATTTTACAAAGGAAATTCTGTCATTCATATAGGCTGTTATAGAATAAAGCACAGAAATACACGTAAATGCAGGTAAAAGTTTAAATTCAGAACATTAATAACTTTGAGGTATTATGAACTAATTCCTAATAGTCTACAGTACTACAGAGTTTTTTATTCAAATCCACGAGAGAGAGAGAGAGAGAGAGAGAGAGAGAGAGAGAGAGAGAGAGAGAGAGAGAGAGAGAGAGAGAGAGAGATTTAATGTCTTTAGAATCAGCTGACCTTATGATGTACGAGTTTTTATTCTTACAAAAATGTAAGATTACATATATATATATATATATATATATATATATATATATATATATATATATATATATATATATATATATATATATTATATATATATATATATATATATATATATATATATATATATATATATATATATATATATATATATATATATATGTGTGTGTGTGTGTGTGTGTGTGTGTGCCTGTCTAGTTTTTATTTTTATTGATGAAATGCAGTCAATCTTATTCTGACATGGGATTCAGGTCCTAAAAGCAACAGGTGGAGTATACTCGGCACAAGCGCGTGCATTAAGAGAGAGAGAGAGAGAGAGAGAGAGAGAGAGAGAGAGAGAGATTAGAGGCCCATCTTAATTGATCTCACAGTTTCAGGTGTCATCGAATGTGATAGATTCCCCAGGTGAGGTGACGCCATCCGTCTCTTCCTATATATATGGAGAAAGTGTACACCTTCCTCGTCGATCGAGTGACGAATTCGATCTGATAAATGATTTTGTTTCTTCTTTTTAGGGTTCTTGAGCACCTTATATGGCCTCTTGCGGTAAGGAAGGTGAGCTCCATAGAGGGCCCTCACTAGCATCTCTCTCTCTATATATATCTCTCTCTCTTTCTCTCTCTCTCGCTCTCGTGTGTGTGTCTCTCTCTGCTTGACTGGCTGTCTCTCCATTCCCGTCTGTCAGACTCTCTCTTGCTCTCCCTCTCTGTGTATCGTTTTATTGCTCTTTTACAGTTTGTTCTATTTCCATGGTTTCAGATGTGATTCGTATTCTATTGTTTTATACATGATAAAGGAAAATAATGTGACTCCATTTTACTTAGAAAGATTAGCAAAGCTCTGTATTCAGTGAGATATTATGAAATATTAAAGAATATTTTGCTTGTATAAACAGATAGCATACACTTCATGTAGATATTCGTACCTCTTTACTGTCTTCGTTCACTTATTTGGCAATCAGAGTCAAGATTTATTCTTACTACTAATCAACATGATGTTTAGACTGTATGTATGATTCATACGTCCTTTATATTAACCGAACACTGTCCTTTGTATAAAAGTTTATTCATAAGCCTTATGTTAATTTTTTTTATTAGTGCCCAATATCTTAGCTTCCAGCTTCGCTTCCTTTACATTTTTTCGAACCAGTAGTATGTAAATAGCATTAAGAGTAACATGATTTATTAACTACATATTCCTCTTGTTATTAATAAAGCTTTAAATAACACCTGATAACAACACTCTGTGCCTGTTCCCTCTCCGTACGTATCGGAGATGTATCTCTGAAACAGGCGGTCGTGCTGTGAGTAAACAATGAACTCAGGAAGAAGGTTCATTCTTTTTGACAGTGGGGGCCTTAGGCTGTCATGTTGCCTTCATTTCCTAGCTGATGAGGAGGAAGAATTTTGGTCTTTTGCCCTACTTGAATACAAGTGTTACACTTAACATTGAGTGAAAGTTGACGAATGCAGCTAAATTTAATTTGAGGTTATTTATTTTCTTATATCTGGCCTTATATTGTCAACTTTTGTCTTATACACACACACATATATATATATATATATATATATATATATATATATATATATATATATATATATATATATATATATATATATATATATATATATATATGTGTGTGTGTGTGTGTGTGTGTGTGTGTGTGTGTGTGTGTGTGTGTTTGTGTAAAACATCCATGTCTTAACTTCACGACTTCCTCGCTCTTAATTTTTGTTGCAGTCAAACTAAAAGCGGATAGCCGAGCGGAATATGTAGGCAACTTCAACTTTTCGCAGCAGGATTTGACCCCACGAACGAGAGGTTCCAGCGACGATGTCCTAGGGCACTTTCTACGAAGACAGGCATAATCTAGTTCATCACACGCATACATACATCTGACGAATTCAGAGACATTTTATTAAGGCTAACAAAACCCATTCGGCCCATCGTATCTAAGTGTTTTGGCTATTATTGCTTACTTCTTTTAGTAACAACATATTTTGAATATACTCGTCGCTTTTACCAGACATAAGTGGTAAAACTGTACAGTATATATATCACATATATTAAAAGTTAAAGTCCTCCTGGGCTTCTGTAGGTTCATAGGGCAGGCGCTGATCTCCTGTTTCTTAGGCCGACAGCCAGTGGGGGACAGGTCCTAATGCCTATGACACGTGGCCAGTGCGTCGTCAGGCCCACTGTTTAACTCCCCAGCCCGAGGGCTGGTAACTATTCTCCTACTGAACCGTTAGGTTGACGGGCTGCCGGGAAATTTGTACATTATGCTTCATCAGCATAAATGATTTAGTGTTCATGGTTATTAATCTAAGTTTTCCTTTGAAATTTGAAATTTCCTACATTTTAAATGCTTGCACTTGCCAGATACCTGTTTTTATTTTTCTGTAAAAGAAAACTATTGAGATGGCTATTCGTCTGTCCGTCCGCTCTTTTTCTGTCCGCCCTCAGACCTTAAAAACTACTGAGGCTAAAGGGCTGCAAATTGGTATGTGACCATTCACCCTCCAATCATCAAACATACCAAATTGCAGCGGCCTAGCCTCAGTAGTTTTGATCTTATTTAAGGTTAAAGTTAGCCATGGTCGTGCGTCTGGCACAGCTATAGGTGCCAACAACACAGGCCACCACCAGGCCGTGGCTGAAAGTTTCATGGGCCGTGGCTGAGAGTGTCACACAGCATTATATGCTGTACAGAAAACTCGATTGCGCCGAAGAAACTTGTTTTGTATAAAAACCATTCAGCAGTGTGTATTTTGTGATATTAAGAAATTGGTGCTGTGATTAATGCTATGGCAGAGTGCACGGAATAACTGAAACTTACGGGGAAGTTCCGTCAGGTTCAAAGCACAAGCGTCGTTATCCTACTCATTCATAGTGATAATAATAATGAGTTTCATAAGACCCATGCTTTTACTCTTAGTATCCCTTCAATATTTCATCCTTTGCTCAGAGAGGAAGCTTATTTAATATCTTTATTGATAACAGTAATACAAATTGTTAACAAAGACCAGGACCCGATACCATTTTCAGGTAGTTCAAAGGGATCGTTTGGTGTCAGGTTACTGGTTAGGAGAGAAAGAGAGAGAGAGGGACGCTGCGGGTGAGAGTGAGAGAGAGAGAGTGAGAGAGAGAGAGAGAGAGAGAGAGAGAGATTAAGGAAAGGAAAAGAAAAAATGGGGAGGAGAAGGCAGCTTACGGAAGGCCGCACTCACCAGGTAAGTGATAGACCATGATCAGGTAACTGATAGTAACCGATACCCTTATACAACCGAGCCCCTCCCACCGAGGCCCCCGCCCCCAAAAAGAAAACCTTTTCACTTGAGCGTGCCCAGGCTCATTTGATATTCTTTTTGTCTGTCTGTCTTTACATGCACACATGCACACACACACTTGCTTTCCTTGTCTACACACGCGCATATACACAGTCACTTTCATTGTATCGTAATCTGTCTGTCCGTCCCTCTGCACTATACACATGTGCATAATCTTTCTGAATACACGTATGTTCATGCACATTCTCTTATGTTCATTATTGTCCAAGATAATCTAATATTATGATTGATATCTCCCTCTAACACAGGAAAACATCAATTACTATGAGATTCCAGGCCTTATTCTTATAATGGAATTTTGTTTTGAGGGATTCCATGTTTTGACATGAATGGCAGTCTTCAGTGACAGACAGCTCAAGATTATGCATATTCTTTTTTCTATGTTTGTGGGCGTTTCATTCAAACGTTCAAGATAAAGGTTAGCAGCTAGTTTGCTCTCTTGGAGACAAGAAAAATCTCCCTGTCTCTAGGTGGGTTGATACAAATATATACATTTACAGACTTCAAACTAGTTATACCTGAAACCCTGTTCAGCAAAGGACCACACTTATGGTAAAGTTACAAAGAAATCAAAAATACCAAAATCGATCAAGATGGTTGTATAATGTAAAAACCCTTGCGTTTTTTTATGAAAAATAAGCTAGGATTTCCATTGTCGGCTGTGATAAACCATCAGCATCACCTTTGACATGGAGATGAAACAGAAACCCTGAGGTTAAGATTGAAATGCTTATCTCCATCTTGTTCCTTCAGATACTCCCAAATAATAAAAATATTACTTTTACTTTCACGCGAGCCGAGTTGCTATAACACTGTAGGAGTAGGGCTTGAAATACCCACTCATGTTATACCAATGCCCGTGACTAGCATTCACTGTTTTCTGATCATCGATTGGGTGATGTTGGCGCCAGTAAGGACCAATTTCTCTTTTCATTGACACTTGCGCCTGAAGAGCCTCACGAAGAAAAGGGCCTTCTCTTTCTCTGTCTCGCTCATGGAGGCTCCTCTAAGCGAAATCGTTTATTGCACCTCCATGCAGATTTGTGTTTAATAGCATGCAGAATTCCTTATCTTGGATTTTCGATTGAATAACCGTGTATACACACATCATTTATTTATCCGTCTTTCTGTTTATCTATCTACTCTTCATCTATTTGTCTGTCTAGCCACACACACACACACACACACACACACACACACACACACACACACACACACACACACACACACACACACATATATATATATATATATATATATATATATATATATATATATATATATATATATATATATATATATATAATTCCCAAGGAAAGCAAAGCTTTCACTTACGTTAAGAAGTAATGAGAGAACTAAAACTCTCTTTTATATATATATATATATATATATATATATATATATATATATATATATATATATATATATATATATATATATACAATATATATATATATATATATATATATATATATATATATATATATATATATATATATATATCATCACGGCGTATGACTCAATGCTTTTGAATTATTGTTGCTCGTTCTTTCATGTTACTTGCAAGCTTCATCTATAAGATTCCTTTTATTATTATTATTATTATTCATTTTATTATTTCTCATCTAACCTCAGACATTAATATTTCTCTCATTCTTCCACTGAGAGAGAGAGAGAGAGAGAGAGAGAGAGAGAGAGAGAGAGAGAGAGAGAGATTATTAATATTATTTAATATGATTTAATACATGCAGGCATTAATGCTGAACAAGCCTATAAGATCATTTAATTTACTTCTACAGCTATCATCCACATGCAAGAAATTTCATATATGAAAAAAGTAGAAGACCGAGGAAATGGAGTGATAATTGTATAACAAATAAATAAAGACAGGTAATCAATAAACAAAGAGGTAAAGCTTTGATTGATTCTCCTGCACCTCTCCTCTGTACCCACATCCTGCCTACACCACAAAGCGTCCAAGAATTCACAAAAAGAAGCGTCTTTTCGGGAAACGGATGCGCATTGACCCAGGCGACCGCCGGAGATCTAATTCGCTTTTAATTACTCGTAAGATGCGTCAGGATGTCCACTATTTATCCTCGAGTGATTATTAATACCTTTGCGTTAGCTGCATCCTTATTCTTCAAAGGCCATCCCTCACGGATGTCGAAAGGATGAGGAGGGGAAGGAGGAAGGGGAAGTCTGGCGACGCGACCGTCGAATCTCGGCCCTATTTCTTCTTCCCATTTCTTTGTCAGCTTTCTTTCTTCCTCTTCTTTGTCCCCGCCTTCTTTCTATCTCTGTTTTTTACTTTATTTCTCTCCCGGGTTTCTTCTTTTATTCCTTTAACTGGTGATGTTATGACGACAGCCTTCAGTGAATCAGATCACATTAAAACAGATCTTCATTTTTTTCCCCTGGTCTTTATTTCGTACTCTTCAATTCTCGTCCTTCTTTATCTCCCTTTTCCTCTCCTCCTCCTCCTCCTCCTCCTCCTCCTTCGTCACCATCCTGTAGGGGAGAAAAATGGGTTGCTTGATTAAAGGTCTAATGCAGCTGCGCTTATTAAGCTCGATGTGGATCCGGCAAGGCGAGGGGAGCGATCGAGGTGAGAGGGGCGGAGACAAGGAAGGAAGACGAAAGGGGAGACCCTCGCGAGAGAAGGGAAAGAAGGGAGGAGGTCAATCGCCTCTTTGTCCCGACCAGCAGGATGGGCAGGAGGGAAAAGGAATTAGCTGATACACGGGGAAAGTCGTGCCTCCGAAGGGTCATCTACTAAGTTCATAAATGACTCATGAAGGTCGGCGCTCGGATGTGTATTCAGAGTGGATAGCAAAGTTAGCAGATCGAAAGTGTTTATTATTATTATTGTTATTATTATTATTATTATTATTATTATTATTATTATTATTATTCATAAAAAAATCTTTTCATGTATCAAGGCTCATTAACTTGATCTGCAGGCTTCAACAGAGTTAGACTGATATCTTGTGGAAAGGGGAGGTAAAAGAACGCTATAACTCCATTAATTTACCTCTCGTTACTCCTTTTGCTTTTGGGGCTGTGCAACATGCTTTCATTTTAAGATTAGTAATCGCCTTATTGGATAAGCTTCATCCTCCAGCTCTCGGCTTACGTTTAACGTCTAACAAGATGAGTCACCAATCACTTCGTTCAACTCACTGAATGTCTTGAGGGGTTCAATAATCTTCTTGGTATCAGCGATTATATTATGCATGACCATGAGAGAGCTAGATTTTTTTTAAGTTGCTTGATGATCAGATTATTTGAAATTTTCTGCGTGCGCGTGTGTGGGTGTGTGTGTGTGTGTGTGTGTGTGTGTGTGTGAGAGAGAGAGAGAGAGAGAGAGACAGAGAGAGAGAAGATCACCTGTGATCGAATGTTGTGCAAAAATCAACTTGATTTGCACACCACATCAGAGCATATTGATTTTGTCATCCTTTCCATCATAGTGTCCACGACTTACAAAGCAGCTCAGATAGTGAAATTTGTTTTTATGAACAGCTTATAAAGAGATACTCTTTGTTTTTGTTTTGTTGCCTGGTTACCAGCGTAATCAAGTCGAGCGTATTTGAAATACGAAAAAAAAAAAATGAATGAAAGTTTTATTTCCTTTTCACTGTTTCGCATCCTCATTTACTTCTCACCAGATTTATTTTTAGTACATGCATTAAAGACTCAAATAAACTGAACATTAAGCAATAATTAAATAATTCTATGCTTCTTGCAAAGGAATGATTAGATAACACTGCCATGATTATACCTCATTCCCCATACTTTCAGTAGTCTCGTGTATTGCAAAGAACTAAATTTTTAATTTCCCCTCCCTAAAAAATATAAATTTAAATCTCTATACCAGCTATATAGCTAACGATCTAATTTCCTACATAGAACACTAACCTTAATGTCTACCTTTTATGTGGTTTCCCTAAGGATTTTGTATGAAGACTTCGTAACCAACGCTGTGCACTAGTTATTAAACACAATGTAGTTCCTCATTGGATTGGTTGGTATCGTTCTCGGCTAGCACTCTGCTGGGCCTGCGTTCGATTCTCCGACCGGTCAATGAAGAATTACAGAAATTAATTTCTGGCGATAGAAAATCATTTCTCGCTATAATGTGGTTGTGATTCCACAATAAGCAGTAGGTCCCGTTGCTAGATAACCAGTTGGTTCTTAGCCACGTAAAATAAATCTAATCCTTCGGCTCAGCCCTGGGAGAGCTGTTCATCAGCTCAGTGGTCTGGTTAAACTAAGGCATACTTAGTTATTAAACACGGTGTTTACGGCGCCCCTTTGGCCTCCAGCTGCACCTACTTGGAGCCTTTTCCGTTACCTCCATTGCTGCTTGCTTTCCTCCAGCTTGCTGCCTAACCCCTCTTACTGTTGCTTCTTAGCGGAACTGTGGCGTGTTCTCCCACGTTCACCTTCATAGCTTTGTACTTCATCTTATGCATTTATTTATTAATTTTTATCTCCATGTATTGCTGTCCAACCACTCCAGCTCCCTCTTTCCAAAGAGCGCCGAATGGCTGAAAATGACCTGGTGTTTGGTTGTATAACCTAAATTTCACGGTTCATTCATACAAGGAATTTAAATGGCTGACGTCAAAGAAGTGTTGGTGACGGAATCTCAAGAGACCTTATCTCAATAAGCCAAGATCTGTCG
>NC_089754.1:7345302-7347802 GCF_040412425.1 Macrobrachium rosenbergii | reverse complement strand
TATTCCTGTCGACGTAAAGCTCTGTACTTTGAATCGATATCAGCCAATCTCAACTTTGGCAGCTGATTGCTAAGTTAACAACGCTTGGCTAATTATGATGGTTTTGTTACTTAATGTGCATGAGTTTATTATACTCACAGGTTTTTAAGTCACACATAATTTTCATAATACATAATTCACTACAACTTGAGAATAACATACGCGTAATATTTATGGCTTAATATTTGTGAGTATAAAAACTCAAGTGAGTATGTGACAAACTTCCATAACACACCTAGACATACACACACACACACACACACACATATTATATATATATATATATATATATATATATATATATATATATATATATATATATATATATATATATATATATATATATATATATATATATATATATATATATCTGTGTGTGTGTGTGTGTGGTTGTGCATGCATGCATGCGTGTAAATAATTTCCTAAAACTTAACTATGCATTAAGCATATGTATTGCTTCACATGTACATAACATTAATGGCTAGAAATGTGAAAAAACGGCGGGATACTTTGATTTTAATTTTAAGTAAATGTTAAACTACGATCATTAAAAAAACAATTATCTTATGGCAAAATATCATTAAATATTTTTTTTATCTTCGTGTTTATTGTCCTCATAACAAAAGAGAACGAAGTGATGTGAAAAGAAAAACCTGAGGAAATAATGTTGACATAAGAGTGAAAAAAAGAGAGAATTTTGATCGACAAAAACCATCCTCTGCTGTTATTAAACGTACCATTAGGTCTAACATGTCTTTGTGCTGGATGAAAATGCAGTAATCAAAATTGTCTCGCGAAATAATTTTTGCCAAAGACAGTTTGAAAGATAAAATTCATATAACATGGTTACGCTTGTTACAAGTCGTGGTCTATCAGCCACGCTCTTATCTAAAAAGGACAGAAAGCGATAAGCCACAAACATCCACCACAGCCTGATTAGTAAAAATGGGATATGTATGACGTAACAACCAGGTAGGCAACCCTATCCCAGGCAGATCTCGCAGTTTTCCGGAACTAGACGCTTAAAAACGCCACCCAACACGGCGCGCCAGTTAAAGCCTTATCAAATTCCCATTCTTCCTTATTCAGATGCGTCTGTCGTGACGCGAAACACACATTTCTTTCCGTCAGCGTCGGGCTGAGATTATGGTAAGATTCTCCTGGTAAATTCAATTCGTGTGTCCTATATATAGTATGCATTCTCAGTCCCTGTTTCATTCTCATTTCTGAAATAGCAGTTTATTTTTTCTCGGCGTCCTAAGACTGGAAATAGTGATGTTGATTTGAGAATGGAATGCTGTACATTTAACGGTGCTTGAACTGTCCTAGATAATTTCTTCCTTCAATTTACGATCACTGAACATCTTACATGTTGACTGTCAGGGGAATTAGCAAGATCAAAACAATTCAGTTACAAGTTCCTCATCCCTTCACTGATTGTAAAATCTGCTTCCTTTTCTCTTTATTTTCTTATGTAGTTTAAAGAATCTTATTTGAATAAAGAGTGTCTATTCAGGTAAAAGAAAATAAATCTGATGTTTCCTCACACGAAGGCAGTATTCGCTCAGGCTAAATAAGATGACTTTCACAAACGCTGCAAGAGAGAACAAGAGCATGAAAGTTCAAAGAGGTGGAAGTGGTAAAAGCTTCAGTTAAATAACAAGTATACGTGTGGAGAGACAGACAGACAGACACACACAGTGAAATTTAATCAAACATTTTCAAAACCGGATGCCTTGTATACGCAGAGAGAGAGAGAGAGAGAGAGAGAGAGAGAGAGAGAGAGAGAGAGAAATAAAATCAAACACTATCAGAGCCGGATGTCCAGTACACACACGCTCACACAGAAAGCGAAAGAGATTTCGTCGTTTAACACTTTCTCTTTCAGCTGTACAGAGGCAAATGACGTAAACCCAACTAGTGAGGTTCTCTGTCAATGTCTGTCCATCTGTTGTTTTTTTTCTGGTTTTGTAACTAGCTACTTGACATTATGTCCAAGTGGCTAACTATCTGTTCATTTAATCTATAATTGCGTTATATCTTTTTTTTTTTTGTTGACCATTTTTTATCTATCGTTCTATCTGAATGTCTATCACCCGTCTAATTTTTTTCAATCTACTTCACAATTCTAAGTATCTTTATTTATCGCTGTATCTTTGCAGCTATTGTATCGCATTTACTTTTAGTTTCCCCGAATTTTGACTGCAAATCTTGCAAAAAAACTTAAAACTGTTCCCTTATTATGGAGGTTCTGCCTTTGTTATTCTTTAAAACATCTGAAAAATAAACATTTACTATTCCTTGGCAGTTAATTTCAGTCTTGACCTCTTCCTGTTCTTAACTTCATATTGTCTTTGAATGTATTTTTTGGGAAGAGGGGTTGTGGGGGGTGGGGAGGAAGGGTGGGAGAGATGATGCTCTTTGGAACATCGCTCGTCTACGGACACGGGCTCATTTTTGT
>NC_089754.1:7325302-7340302 GCF_040412425.1 Macrobrachium rosenbergii | reverse complement strand
CTATGACTGCATTGGAGAGACAAGCGTTATCCGGCAACTCGACCCAACCCCCAGCCAAGCAGCTAACATCTGTGTCGGCAGTGAGAACATATGCCACATAATTATCCCCAAGAGGAGTAAATGTAGGACTCATTCAACTCCTGCGTCTGCCGAACACGTGAGTAACGCCTTGCCTTCTTTTAATTACATTTGATTTATTCTTCTCCCTCTCCCTCGCTCACTTTTCTTCAATCATTCAGTGGACAGCGCTTTTCTTGTTAGTGATCTACAGTAATCGTTGTTATCTCCTCCTCACCCCACCCCGCCCCCTCATTTCTCTCGCGATATTTGCTCGTCTCTGGTTGTCCTCGCAACATCTTCATCTAGTTGTTGTTGGGAGGGGTTGGTGGAGGGTCTGGGCCAGGTAGGGTAGGAATGCTGACGATTTCTTCAGTTATACTCTTGTCAGTTAAATGAGAACCGTCACCTTAGATTAAGCAAAATATTTATGTAATAATTGTTTTCTTTGATGTTATTGCATATGAAAACATTATTATACTATGTCAACTGATTATGTATATATATACAGTATATATATATATATATATATATATATATATATATATATATATATATATATATATATATATATATATATATACATGTATAAATCACGGTGTGATAAAATGTCATATATATATATATATATATATATATATATATATATATATATATATATATATATGTATATATATATATATATGTGTGTGTGTGTATATGTATGTATGTATATATATATATATATATATATATATATATATATATCCAACTAATCGCCTTTTTCCTTTATAGAGGGTGGCTCCAGTTTGTGTTAGCTTTTCGGTTCTCGGGAAGAGTTTTGGGATCACGTTGCAGCCCCCAAACCCTTCTAGAAAACCACCTCAGCCAACAGATTACCAGGTATACGATTCATTTCATATGATAACAGTCTTAATGGATTTATCGGGAAAAGGTACCAAATACTAGGAATCACCGGTATAAGGCGAGCTAGATAACCGCTGGATCACGAGTCCCAAATATAAGGAACTTCCACAGCACCCCTAGCTTTCTACAAGAAGGGTTCATCAGCAGCGTGTCACGCACCCATACATCTCCATTTTGCCATTCATCTCTATTTTGTTCACACTCTCTCACTCTCTGAGTACTCTGAGTATAAGACCCTTTCGCTCCTATGCGTCTTTGATATCACCTTTCTAGCACTGCCTAGTTCCTACATTTTCCCTGTGTGAAAAAGCAATCTCAAATTACCATGGTGTCAGTACAAAAGAGCAAAGATTTTTGAAATGAATGTGTATATATGATAAATAAAAGTAAATAATTTTGAACATATTACTTCAGTGGGGACAGCCGTCTCTATTCATTGTTATAACCTTTTACCATTTCCTTTTATCTTTATACTTATCACACTTTTTAGCTTCAATCATATTCCTTTCATGCTCATTCAGTGTCCCCATCTCACTTTTAAGGAGTGTCACCTCGACAATCCTTTCAGACAGTCCAACCGTAGCTTTTTTTATTTTTTTTTTATTTCCTCTTTTGCTTCCATTGAAATGAACTTCCAATCGCTTGTATGTACCCTGCTACCTTCTTAGGTCTTCTCTCACCCTAAGATCTTCCGAAACATCATCCGGAATGCCTATATGAAACAGCCGCTTCCATTTTTCCACCATCCTTGGCATTCATTGCTCTTTCACATTGCCCTACTGTTTCTTATTTTATTCTATTTCCATTTCTCCTTTTGTAAACGCTACACTCTGAAAAGATAATAGAAATATCTGAAATTCAAAGCTTAAGACAGAAACTTGTGAACTTTCATCTTAAGTTTTTACCAAGAGGATTAAATTGCATGGCCTATAATCGAAGCTCTAAATCAGTCAGGCAGTTCATTTGCACTCGATATACATTGGTAAATCCAACCAGTTGAATGGATCACAATCTCAAACCACATCAATTCACAAACACACACACACACAAACTAGGCATCTCAGCAGACCATTGATTATGTTTTGAACCTCTTGCACTCAGTCTGTTCGTTGATTTTTCTCATTGTGACCCATTGCTGATCACATTAAATCAGGCTGTTAAGTTCCATTGAAAGTTTGATTATAATTATTAATATTCAGCTGCATCGAGGCTGGTATCATACTCTCATGCCCCTGTCAGTGCAGGCTGCCTGATGTTAGAAAGAATACATTTCCTCGATTCAGAATGTGAAGTCATTATGGAAGTGATTTTTGTCATTATTCTCTGGAGCCACCCTTGCCTGGGAAGTGGGCACACACACATAATACATATATACAGTATATATATGTATATATATATATATATATATATATATATATATATATATATATATATATATATATATATATATATAATGTATAAATGTGTGTGTTTATACATTCATACATAAATACATAAATATATATATGTATGTTGCATGTATGAATGTATACACACACACACGCACGTACACACACACACACACACACACACACACACACACACACACACATATATATATATATGACTAAAAAATTCCCCTTCGGTAACATATATGAAAATATATTACTTGGAGGTAGAGTGAATTGGATATTAAAGGACGTTTGTAGCTTTCTGATTTATATATATATATATATATATATATATATATATATATATATATATATATATATATATATACATATATATATATATATATATATATATATATATATATATATATATATATATATATATATATATATATATATATATATATATATATATATATATATATATATAAGCCGCTTTCTCCGGTAAGGGTGGCTCCAGAGAATAATGACAAAAATAAAGAAAGAAACCACTTCCATAATCATACATTCTGAATCGTGGATAGGTTCCATTTACAGAAAACTGCCACAACATTAGCCTCTTCTAACACCTATACGGAAGGACCATCCGCAGCGCGTCACACGCAAACACACAAAAAGCGACATTCATACCTATTTTGCCCACAGGGTCGTTGTCGTTGGAAATGAAGTCCCACCGCTCCTGTACCCCTTCCATGCTGTCTGTCCAGCACTTCCTGTCATTCTTCCTCGTAACTGTTCCGAGTTACGTAATGTTTCCACCAACTCAAAAGCCCTTCGAATCATCTTTTTACCTACAGTAACTTTTTCCTACTGCTACCTGTCTCCACATTAATTCTATGAATTATTCTTACTATATATACTATGCAAACGATGTATTCTATATATATATATATATATATATATATATATATATATATATATATATATATATATATATATATATATATATATATATATATATATATATATATATGACTTTTTATCACATTACCGTGATTCATATACAATCAGTAAGCCACAAACTTTAATAGCCAATTCGCTTTACTCTGAAATAATATTTTTTATATATGTTACCGTAGGGGAATTTTTAGTTGATAATAAGTTCGTCCGTGTGGACTAAGGCGTCCACTCAGTCCTGAGTTCTTGTCCTTCGTTGGTTCGAGCCCACGGGACGACGAACTTATTATCAACTAAAAATTCCCTTCGGTAACATATATATGAAAATATATTATTTCCGAGGTAGAGCGAATTGATATTAAAGGACGTTTGTAGCTTTGATTATATATATATATATATATATATATATATATATATATATATATATATATATATATATATATATATATATATATATATATATATATATGTGTATATATATATACACACATATATATAAATATATATATATATATATATATATATATATATATATATATATATATATATATATATATATATATATATATATACTGTATATATATTTTAAAATTATCAGTATAGACCTATTAATGGCGTCTGTGATGATTGCTTTTCCATACCTGACATTCAGCCCTCGCCAACTGACATTAACGGCACAACGTAAATTGCTTTACTGTTTAATTACCCAATTACTAATATGGGAGTCGTAAACAGTGATTACTGCTCTAGTTACTGACGTTTTGATATCACCCTCGTTCATCTGATGGGGTGCAAAAGCAATTATCCGTTCACTAGTTCCATCAAATTACTGACGCATCTGCATATTACATTTGCTTCTAAATTATAAGTCACTTCATAAATTACCGGTAATTTTCGAATATCATCATGGCGTCCGTTACGTTGAAAATCTCATTACTTGGAATAACCACCAATTAAAATAATCAAATTGCAAAGGTTGCATCGTCGTGTATAAACCGGAACATTATGACTCTGGCACTTGTCGTGTATTTGAATACCGTAAGTCTGTGATTCTTCCTCGTATGATTATTGTTGTTCATAATACACTCTCTTTGGGGAAACTGAAATACCAAGAACATAATTGTCCAGAAAGCTTTAACTCATTGGCATGCTTGTATGCCATTACAAAAGAGCAAAGTTTTTTTAAATGAATATGTATGATAAACAAAAGTAAATAAATTTGAACATGCCATTTCAGTGGAGACAGCCATCTTGGTTTCTGGAACAGGACTGATGCGATACTATTTGGTCACCAAGACTTCTTATGCATAAAAGTATTTGTTTTGTTTTTCACACAACACACACACACACACACACATATATAGTATATATGTTTTATATATATATATATATATATATATATATATATATATATATATATATATATATATATATATATATATATATATATCATTGCTTTCTTGTACATGCGCGACTCTAATATGTAACAAATATTAAGCCATAAATATTGTTTAATGTCGAATTCGTCATACCTTGGAAATACCTACGCTGGCTAGATTCGAACCATGGCCCGGTTTAGAAACAACGATGGACATTAACTATAACCACAAGGTATAGAAATTCGATAATTTTAGCTTAGTATTTGTATATGTATACTTCGAATCCTAGCCAGCGTAGGTATTTCCAAGGTATGATGAATTCGACAGTAAAACATTTGTGGCTTAATATTTGTGATATATTAGAGTCGCGCATGTACAAGAGGCAATGATATATATATATATATATATATATATATATATATATATATATATATATATATATATATATATATATATATATGTGTGTGTGTGTGTGTGTGTGTGTGTGTGTGTGTGTGTATGTGTGTGTAAAAATACTGAAGAACAAAATAAATACTTTCATGCATCAGCACCATAAGCAGTTTTAGTGACTAAATAGTACCGCATCAGTCCTGTTTCAGAAACCAAGATGGCTGTCCCCACTGAAATAATATGTTCAAATTTATTTACTTTTATTCATCATACATATCCATTTCAAACAGCCTTTTGTACTGTCATACAAGCATGCCAATGAGTTAAAGCTTTCCGGATTATTATGTTCTTGGTCTTTCAATTTTTTCCAAAGAGAGTGTATTCTTATGAACAACAATAATCATATGAGGAAGAATCATAGACTTACGGTATTCAAATGTACGGCAAGTGCCAGAGTCATATAATAGTATATATATATATATATATATATATATATATATATATATATATATATATATATATATATATATATATGAGAATTTGTTTTTAGATTTGTTTGTCAACTACAGAAATGATTATAACACAAAATCAAATCCCTGTCCCGTGACAGACATGCAAACAGACAAAACAAATATTTTCATTTTTACGTCTCGTTTTCCTTTAGTTTTCTAGGTTTATTCTCATTTTTCACCTGACGCTCTACCTTTTTTCCAGGTGCTGTCAGACGTGTACTTTCATTAAACTCCTCCCACTGCAAACCCTATAATCAGTTAAGTACATCCCAAACAATTAAACAGATGTGTTTGACTGTATTAGAATTGCTTTCATTCAATCACAAAGCAGTGTAACTCAAAATATAATTCTACCACCACACCAGTCAGACCTTATAATTACATACAAACACAGACAAAATGAAATTTTCGTTGTTAGGCCACCTTTTCTTCAGTAATGTTCTGGGAGTCACAAGTAGCTTCGATGGAAAGCCCAAAGTTTTCTGGTGACGTCGTTAAACTCCTCCCACTGCAAACCCTCAGACTATGGTAGACTGACGAATGCGAATTTCCTCATTAATTCGTTAGTTTCTTTTTCGTTTTTACCTTCGGAGTACGCTATAGCGACTGCTTCGTGACGTTACGTTGGCTTATTTTGTTATAAAGATGTATTTCGTTGTAAAGCCGGTTTAAATGAGGTCTGGGATAATCGAACTATCACTTTGGACACTCGAGCTGTTGACGTTGGAATTGATTATTGTGCAACTAGGCAAACACTTCTCTGCATACTGAAGATAAGTTTCTTTTCACATTGCTTAGTACTAATTACCTGGAAGATAATGACTGAAAATTCTAGATTAAAACTTTACAGAAATGTAGATCATTACATTTGGAAATCATTTCCGAAAGGCACTTGGATGGTAAATGTATTATATGCAAATAAGGATTAAATTAAGAAATGGCAACTACTGCGCTTCAAATAACTCGAAGTGCTCACAGCTTACACAACATATCAGTTCATACCTTTCGCTGATGTGATCATACACGGTAAGGAATAGTGTTCTCATCATTTAGGAAAATAAAATTATTGTTTATGGTTATATATTAGAATGATATATATTTATTTCTACCTTTTATCAACGTGTATTTATGTTACGTTAGAAAGTCCCTAAAACCAATATAAAATATACGTATTATGAGTTGAAGTTAGCTGTATAGGAAAGTGTTTTGCCACTTTTTTCTTAATATGTTGATCAGAACATCTGAGATGCTTCCCAGATGAAATCCAGCGGCAAACTGTCATGAAACTGGAGCTAACCTGTCCACACATGCAATTACCTGTTAGTAGGTCAGAAGATTTGTAGATAATGCCATCAGTTCAACCATTCTGGTGAATGGACTGTCTCCTCCCACGAACTGTTGTCCACACATAAGTTGTGAACTGACAGAAGAAATGACAGGTAAACTTAACATACACGGTTGGGAGAAGAGTGCGAAAGAGAGTGAGAGGAGAATAAGAGAAGAGGGGGTGTTAGGGAGGAGAAAGAGGAAGACAGAGATAGTTTATTAAATGTCATTCAGAGCTTTTCCAGGCAGCGCCGGGTTGGTCAGCTAGTGTATATATATATATATATATATATATATATATATATATATATATATATATATATATATATATATATATATATATATATATATATATATATATATATATGTGTGTGTGTGTGTGTGTGTGTGTGTGTGTGTTTTATGTTAGTAAAGTTGAGTAGACATTAAATCTATACTTAGGTTCTATTAATTTTAAGTTCAAAAAGAAACTCACAAAGTAGACCAAGCCAAGGAGAGGGGGGATTAATTTTATGGGTCCCTAAGATGCATCCTTTTTAGCCATTTGCTTCACAATACTTCCATTTCCGTTGCTATCCCACTCGCACTACAGAGATCTGTGCTTAGTTAAGAGTTCTTCACTTAGAACTGATTTTCAGTTATTATCTGATATTTCTTTCAGACATTACGAACTAACTAATTTGAGAGGCAGGCAGGCAGACAGATTCTTTTTAAGTGGAAACTCTGTATAAAAAAAAAGAGTGAAAAAGAATGATGATTTTATGTTTTATTTCTCTTTTATTGCAAAGGAAAATTGAAACTTTTTCCCTGTTTCTGCAGTCGTTTGGGACAGAATAAATCTTGATATCGACATTCTTCGCATCTACTCCAAAAAGATTTGCTACAGCTTCATTCGTTTGTAATGGCTTGCTGAACATCATTTGGTTAATTTCTTTTTTCAGTATTTCATGACACGAGTTCCATTAATAATAATAATAATAATAATAATAATAATAATAATAATAATCTTTATTTTCAGCAAGAGGCCATATCCATGGAATATACAAATTAGAGGCATTACAATAGATACACACAAACTAGATACAGGAGTTAAAGTGATAAAAATGATAATTGGCAATATCCACAGTTGCTGAGTTAGGAGTAGAAAAGAATAGTAATTATATTATTGGTAGTGACAGTATTATTATTGAGAATAATAGTAAAAATATTAACAAAAAGCATATTAAAAATGATAGCAATTAAATAACAGATTGCCTAAAAACTAATTTCCTTCTAGGGACCTTAGGTGGAATACAGAAGTCAGGTCCAGAGGGCTACATGCGAAAAAGTGGAAAAACGCAAACCCCAATGATAATAATAACATTAAAGATAATAGTAATAAGAAGTAATCATATTAATAAACATAGCAATACAATACAATTAAAAATAACGCCATCAGTAATAATAATAGTAATAAAATAATAACAATAATAATAACAACAATAATAGCAGAGTCAGCATACTGTATGTCATTTTAGTGAATTTCAGAGACAAAGTAAGAATACACAGCACTCACTCCGGCCATGAAACCTTCTGCATCGTCCGGTTCCAAATTAAATCGATTAACCGCCCTCGGGGGTGTCAGGGGGTTTAGTGCAGGTGGTAAAGCGGGTGGTCAGATCAGCTGATCTCCGGGATGACGTTTGATAAGTGAGCAGACTGAAAGGGTTCGGAAAAATAGAACAATAAACGGAACTGGGTGAGACATGTTTCTGGAATATACAAAAACCACTGTATATGTAATGAAAGGAAGTCAAATGTGACATGCTTTGTTAAATAACAACATAGAGGTTACTTTGTATCAAATGTGCAATCTAATGCTCAGCTATGAGCATTATAGACCCAGGAAACAACCAAAACAATGCTTGTAAATTCCGCAGTTACTTTTCCATGACCTTACCTCCGTGGTATGCACGTTCCTCATTGAATGATTATTCGTTATACTATTAGTTTTTCCCCACAAATTCAGAGAAAGCATCAACTTTCTCACACTGTTAAAGGGATATTTTTAAGCATTTTTTGAAAATACTGATATTACCTAAAAATCATTGGTATTTTCATTTATTCTCAACTCCTTTGTTGTGTTCTGGCTCTTTGTTCCCTTTAGATGTTCGATAAGCTGAACATGTGCTGATGTCCTCTTTGGGTCATGATAAAGTCGGCTTACGCCTCTGTTAACAAGAAACTCGAGTATAGAAAGAGGATATGGGAATTAAGTTAAAGAAATCAGTGTAGACAGGAATTTAAGGTTTTCCAACGGGGCATGTATTATAAAACCTCGGTGGGTAAGACATCACAGGTTGGTTTTACTGCCCTTCCATTAATTCATTCATTCACAAATTTACGTTGTTGACTCTCAGACACCATCCTCTTGAAGCTTCCCTACTTTCACATCTTTCTCTTCCCTTTGGACCACTGGTTCCTGTCTTTTTTCCCGGACAGTGAGATAAAGGTTTTCTCATTTTGCCAGTACACTCCTCACTTGGAAAGAGCGATGCAAAGCCTCTTTGTGTTGTGACTGGAACACAGAAAACAAATTTAAAGAAATTAGAAAAAAAGTCATACAGTCTTTCGAGTAATAAGCACTTGAATTTCGCTATTCAAATTAATCAGATATCTTATACCATCTCACTCTTTCACCCTAACATTAGCAATAACCGTCCATCTATCAATACCATAACTTTATTCTTTGCCGAAAACATTGTTAAATACAGAAAAAAAGGGGGGTGGGGTTAGGAGTGAGATCTGGAATACGGAGTTTATGTACAGAAAAGGAGATAGTGGATCGTCTTATTTCCGACAAAAAAGAACACAAAACTATTACTCCATAATAACAAATGAAATGCATTACATAAATTTCCCTCATTATTTTTTTCTTCTACATAATCGTTCAATAAAGAGGAATAGATGAAAACCTTTTAAGCAACAACACAAGGCTTCGGATAAAAACAATCATTAAACCCTCTTTGGAAAACAGCCGCCCTTTCGAGCGCTAGGGTCAAAGGTCGTCAGATGGCTGGGATGAAGTAGTGAGGGTCACGCCCTCGACCAGATGACCTGCAGTGATTGGAAGGCAGCGTTCAGCAGAAGAGAGAAAAGGCGAACATAAGATGAGTTGATAGAGAACGAGAGAAAAAGAAAACTGGAAAAGTTGCTCTAACTTAAAAAAAAAAAAAAAAAAAAAAAAAGCGAAGGAAAAGAGAAGAGGTAAAATGGATGCTGAAACTAAAAAAGCACACTAGATAACTAGAAAAACTAAATTAGTTCTAGGAAAAAGCAAAGAAAGGAAGAGGAGAGGTGAAGGAGGCACTCTTGCATTACAAAGCTGATTTCAAGAACATTTAACGATCAGTTCCTTTCAAGACGTGGCTAAAAAATCTTAAAATGGAATAGAAAATAATAAAAAGTCAAAAGTGTTCAAAATGGACAATAATAGAAAAGCCTCCCGAAACATAACAGAAAAAAGGGAAATGTAAGTGAACCTTAGAAGAAAGACAGAAAAAGTCATTGAAAAGGGAGCTTTGACTGCAGAGAATTCTCAGTGCAGCCTTGTTGTGGAAATGAATGTTGCCTCCCTAGTCAAGGGATTAACGAATTTGTGACATCGGATGTATAGCTAGGATTGGAACTGTACCTCCTGAGAGAGTAGATTATTGGACACCGGCTCTCTTTCTGTGGGAATGACCAAAAGGTTTGCCTCATAGTGAAAGACCCCTAGTATTAGCCTGAGCTCCAACATTAGAGTAAGTTCAGTAGGAGCTATATTAACAAATACAAATCACATATTCATATTCATTCCGATAGAAAAAGAAGGCAGGATAACCCTTCCAAACGATACACATATCTGATTTTTAATAATCTTAATAACAGTAACACAAATACAAATACAATGATGGAAATGGCTTTAAGGAAGGTGGCAATAATAATGGTAGTAATAATTACAGTTGTAATACACATACACATGCCACATACTAATGATGACAATGCATCTAACGTAGGTTACAGTAATAATAATAGTAACAATAACAGAGGACGTCTACACACAATCACGTGTAAGTAGATGTATTTTTTTATTTTCCAACGTCGGATGTATAAAATTTGTACTGGTACGTAAAATGAAAATCCGTCCTTTTGTGATACAACCGCTGACACTTTAGTCGTGGACATAATTTTAATAGTGAATAAAAAAAAAAAACTGCGCCAAATGAATCCAGAACAAGTGAATTAAGAGTAGGCTGAGGAAGATCCCATCTCAGTCACGATCTATTCCCCAGGGGTTTTCATCCATTTTGAAACTTCCAGAACAAAGTTGATCTTGAGCTAAGAGAGGAACAAGCTCATTAGCAGAGATCTTCAGAATCTTCAGAATTGCTGGTATAATGTATAATAAAGAATGGATTAAAATCTCAGCTATCAGTACACATACAATTTATACCAATATATACTCTCACATTACGACCATACAGTTGTAAATCAATTTTAGATATTAACGTTATGGAGAACGTAAGATGAGAATTCAAATATTCTATTTCGTGTAGACTAGCTTCTTCAGCACGATTAAAGAGAGAGAGAGAGAGAGAGAGAGAGAGAGAGAGAGAGAGAGAGAGAGAGAGAGAGAGAGAAAATATATGATGAATATGCAATGGATGGTTCTACCACGGAGGGTTAGGGCTCTGTATCGAAGACTCTCTCCCATTTTTTATTTTGATATGATGATGTACAATATGGCGTAGGACTAATCACTTACAATTTTCTTCTCTCTCCCAACCCCAGATGCCTCTCACAGACGTAGGCCAACAACTTGATGCCCGTTCAACGTTAAAATTAAAACGTTGTTGCAGAGGAAGGAGTGGATATTTTTGAAGGGAATATGAATGGGATAATCCCTGAGCAATAATAATAATAATAATAATAAACATTTCATACAAAGCTTTACAGACAAGGCATTACGTAACTGGTAAATAAATATACCACGACTATCAAGACTATTATCTCTTAGGTCACGTGAACAAAAAATTAATTACGCGTATTACGTAGCCTTGGATTGGACAGGCCATGGTTGCGAGTGTTGAAGTATTATCTTTCAACATACAATATTTCCACTTAGGTTCCATTAAAAATCTAATAAATCTACGTCATTTCATTTTCTCTATTAAGACTTTATTTCATTAACACGTCATGAGCTTATTTCTTCTCACTTGGTAGCCTGCGATATGGTTGGAAGAAATTGACATTTTCATATTGTTGCTGCACATATAATGCAAATAAGAAACAAGAAATAGAGGAAAAATGTATAGAATTTAATGTCTATTCCTATTGTTCTTTATTCTGATATAACTTCCATGTAGCTAAAATGCAAATGAGTAAATGGAAAGATAAGGGTTAATGATGTCTTTTGTATTTTCTTTTTCAGTAACCGAACCCCTTGCGAGGAAGGCAATGCTGAAAAAAATTAGCGTTGATATAACAAACCATCATAGGTCTTTTATTCGTAAGTCTTCCTATGTTCCTTCATTATACAAGAATCCTCGAGTACAAAAATTATAATAAATTATTTTTGAAGTGGTTATCATCATTATGCCTCACATGCCAAGTTCAGCCAGCGAAAGAATCCCCCCAAGAGCACGCAGTGTGTATGTGAGAGTGTGTGAGAGCTGATGGTGGGCAACTTACCCGACGTGGAAAGGAAGTCGAGATAAAAACAGTGACCTGGAAGCACCGGGGTTCATGCCACTGCCTTCGAAACAGTCACGACTTCAGACGGAGCTCCCTGAAACACCGCTTCTGCTCTTTCAGCCTTTTCTTGGGTTATTAAGTGAATTCACCCAGCTTCTTTTCCATTTTCTTTTCTGTTGCGTATTTGCTTTTGAGCAGTTTCATTGAAGCTGGACTATTCCAACATATTCTTCAAAGAAATCGATGAAAAAGGCTATAGATGGCTAATTAAGTAAAGTGTTTTATTCAGCCGGTAAGCTTTCATGATCAAGTGTTTTGCAGGACATTAACACGCGCGCACACAAACAAACGCCCATACATACATATATATATATATATATATATATATATATATATATATATATATATATATATATATATATATATATATATATATATATATATATATATATATATATATATATATTTTTTTTTTTTTTTTTTTTTTCCTTGAAAAGAAGTGAAAACTTAGCAAGTCTTTTATAAATATTTTATATTTCATTTGTGTGAAGTTGCTAGAATAATGCCTTCCTCCAACTTGGCGGTAACCCATCATAGTTCACTAACCTGTATAAGGGCATACATAATATCAAGTGATCTTCCTTCCAGTTTTTGACCTTGGGTTTACTATGCACAGACACAAACCAACCCACACGCACACACACAAACACACACTCACATATATCTGTATATATATATATTATTACGTGGGTGGACTGTTAATTACCTGATTAATTAAATGACTGCTACCTTGCATGAACCGGGACCCATGTAACCTGCCGATTAAGGCCAACAAAACTACCAAAACATCAAATAAAAATGGACAGGTCGCCAGCTTCAAACGATTCAGTACAAGAATTTTTTTTCACACAAGAATGTGAATCAATTAACTTACTGAAACTAGTTCCAAACAAATAAAGAATGATGAAGCAAATGGAGCATTTACAAGAGCCAAACAACACCTCGAAATATTAGTCCTAATCAGGACAAGTACCTTGATGCTACACAAATACACAAAGTTCATAACAGATTCAAGCCTCTTCGATGGGCTTCTATAAAACAGCTGAGTTCAGTGGACGTTGAAATGTTGCTTCTTTGCACTGATGATGCAGATCTCTCTAAGCAAGTGGGAAATGCCAGGCTCAGGCATACATACACGTCTGGAAATGAAGTATCCAGATAACACTCTTGTACATAAGAATCTCTCACTAGTAATTACTTAATCACAAGGGATGAGTTTTCTTAGATCATGAATAATAATTTGAATACCACGAAGGGATAAATTAAGGTTATATCACTAGAAAACACTGAATTCGGTTAATATAGGAACTTCACAAGGGAATGTACTTTACTAGGGTTGTTAGTCAGGAAGTTCTTATAGATGGAAACTTGAACAAGGAAAATGAGAGATTCAGTTGGAAAAAAAGAACACTGGGAATCAATTTGTCAAAGTCAGACTTACCACTAAATTCAAGTAGTGCACTGATCAGATGCGTTAAGTTGCCTCACTCCTCTGGGTTCAACAATCGTCCCACGTGCTGGTGTGGAAAGGAACAGACAAAGAGATGGGCTCAGAGCAGCCGTGGACATGTTAGTTTTTAGTGGGGACTGGAGTGTGAATCAGCCCGATGGCTCTCGGTTTCCTCTCGCCTGTCCGGCAAAAACTCCACCCATCGCCTCGGGTATCAGGTCACTGGCGTGGTCTGAAAATGACAAAGACTCGCCAGTACATAGGTCACAGGAGAGTTGGTTTTAAGGGAAGTATGCCTAAGAGCTAACTAGAAAAAGTTTTTCCCCTATGAGTCCTATCAGTTTAAAATTCCCACCCTTCTGTCCATTGGCTGGCTAAGGCAACAACAACCTCTTTCTCGCCTGATGCTTTTCGTGTGGGAATCTACCCTTGTCTTACTACTGCTAAAGTTAATTTCATAATAAATTAAGATGCAAGAGAGGCAACACAGCAACATTCATGATAGCTCCCCCACCCTTAAGAAGGCCTTCACTCCCTTTCGGACATGAAGGTCTGTACTAAGCACGCTGTTTGCCTTGACTACTTTACTCTTATCCCTGAATGGTTCTTGCCCTTGCAATGTGGCTAGTTAAGGTGACCTACCTAACTACTAGGGTGGAACACAAGCTTTACTAACTTACTTAAGGGAAGATCCTAACACTACTCAAAGGTGTCTATGTGTTTTTACTGGTTGTCTCTGATGACAGTGAAATTTAATTGTACATTCAATTGTATCTTTTAAGACATGACCTATTAGAACACTGCTGTAGCACCAACTTCAGTGACAATGAACTAGCTAAACTACAATATCATTACAAGTATACAATTTCTTACATTAG
>NC_089754.1:7315302-7322802 GCF_040412425.1 Macrobrachium rosenbergii | reverse complement strand
TTATATATGCTCTCATAAGTCAAGGGATAGAGAACCTGGCTGAAGATTACGGTATAATTGCCAGACAGACAGCGGGGGATAAGTGTGAGAATGGAAGGTCAGAATGAGTACTTTACCTTCCCTGGCAGGGTATAATATCCAGCACAAAGATCAGGTTCGGATCAGAGGTCGAGAAACCATAGATGATTTTACTTTTTTCTGCGCTAAAGCTAAAGAAAAGCAGATACTGTGAAAGACTATTTTGCTTTTTTCTTCATTTATTGAATCTATACATTCGTCGAAGAAGAACAAAAAAAGAATCCTCGATCTACGTAAACAATCGACAAGCAAACATATTTTCTGGCTGGCTCTCTCTCTCTCTCTCTCTCTCTCTCTCTCTCTCTCTCTCTCTCTCTGTCGGTTGCAACACGCGTTTTAAAAAACTACAAAACATCGTAGCAAAGAAAGTATTAGGAAAAATCTTCCATGAACATCGGAGAAATAAAAGATAAAAATCACATACAATATCGTGAACATTTCTCAATATGATTGTGTCTTCAAAGCCATCAAAGTTCTCCTGGTACTGTAATTTCCTTGACAAACTCCTCCATAAGACAGTCATCATTCATATAAGATTCAGTACATGATCAGAGACGTTTTTCCTCCGAGCTTTGTTTTAATGATATCTCGGCTTTAAGCACATATATTACTATTACAGCAACTACTACAGCAACTGCTAATAATGTTACAGTATAACAACAATTACTACTACTGCCAACAATAATTTAGATAACTATAGCAAAAATTAAAAAAGAAAATGCTACCTTTGTCTAGGCATCTGTATGAACACTCTGAGGTTCGTTTTAACAAACATAACCTTAAATGTATAAGGTGAAGACTTTACATGGCTGGCCGAAATGAAGATACATGAAATCCATTTTCCTCTTACCTGGTAGGTATCTGTCCTGTCTTCTTACTTTTTCCAAACTCTTTCTCCTCTTCCCTCTGTACTGGTTGCTAGCTCACTATCGCCTTTTGAATACCTAGTTTATAACGAGTCAAGATAAACAGTGCTTTATCGATGATTGCCACTTCAAAATGCATCCTAACCTAGCTTACTTAACACCAGCTATGAAATATTTTTCTACCTGAAGGGATGAGAGAGAGAGAGAGAGAGAGAGAGAGAGAGAGAGAGAGAGAGAGAGAGAGATGAACTTTTCTCGGGGCCTTTGGTTTAACCTACATACTTTCACGGTGCCGTGCGATACGGACAACTAATTGCATTTATGTTCTTCAGTTATGGTCATTTACTGTCTACCTGGGTCAGTCAATAGCTAAGCTCTAGAACTTCCTTGCATCTATGTCCATTATTACTTAGTTCCCTACCTCTCTTACATCATTCAAGAGTTACACAGATAAAACCAATGTTCAAATATCCGTTTTCTCAAAATGCTTCTGTTTCATATGAAATAAGCGGTTCCACTTTGACTCTCTCTTAAAAGTAATTATCTGTATTATTTTAGTTCATGCACAGACCGTTGAGAGCGTTCGGAGTGATGTTATTATTTTGATAATAAACGTTAGAAAAAAGATTAACTTGAACATTAAGGTTCTTAGCCTACAGCGACAAGATAATCTGATGATGTGAAAATCTACTGTGTGATATCTACAGATTCTGCCAAAAATCCTTCTTTATCAAATGTAGAAAAAAAGATTACATGAAAGTCGAATCCTTGAATTTCTTTACCTTTTGTCTCGGGATTAACCAAAGGTATGCATCTTGGAATAGTCAATGAATTGATAGTTATTTTGCTGAGGCATCTTACTTAGCCACTCTTTAAACAAATCAGTAAGATTTTACCGGAGAAAACTAAGGGGAGAGTAAATAACCAGGGAAAATGAATGAACATTACCTTATTTACCTTTTAAGAAAAATGCAGAGATAAAGAAAAAATAGTCACGCGAGGCTTCACTTCAGGAGGCTGCATTCACTCTGTAGACCACAAAAAAAAAAAAAAACACACACATTCAAACAATCTTTTTTAATCTCACTACGGGATTCTATTTGTAAACAAAGTGCATAAGACAACTCATGCAAGTCTTGGATCAAAAAGAAGCAAGTAAAAAATGCGCAGACGTTTCTTCGGCGCAATCGAATTTTCTGTACAGCGTATAATGCTGATGTTGTATGAAACTTTTAGCCACTGCCCGGTGGTGGCCTGTGTTGTTGGCACCTATAGCGTTGTCAGACGCACAACCATCGCTAATTTTAATCTTAAATAAAATAAAAACTACTGAGGCTACAGGGCTGCAATTTGGTATGTTTAATGATTGGACGGTGGATGATCAAAATACCAATTTGCAGCCCTCTAGCCTCCGCAGTTTTTAAGATCTGAAGGCAGACAGAAAAAGTGCGGGCGGACAGACAAAGCCATCTCAATATTTTTGTTTTATAAAAAAAAAAAAAAAACGTGAAACAACTGTCCATGAACGGGTAAGAACTTGAAGTTTGCCGTTGTCAGTGTTCAGGCAGGTTACGCTAAGTAAGTTTAACCGAAAACCATTTAGTGGGGATCGTAAATAAAGTATTATATCATTTTAGTCGGGTGGCTGCTGGTAAGAGTGGCCGTTTAACGTGACGTAAAATGACCACACACCGACGAAACTATTCTCCAGTTCACCACTGGGCGTTCCTCTCTCTCTCTCTCTCTCTCTCTCTCTCAGAACAGATCGCTTTTCTCTCCTTTTCTCAATCTATTTCCGAGAACTGATTGCCTGTATCTCTCTTTTTCTGAAAACAAAGTAGCTGTCAACCCTCGCTCACTATAACTGATTGCGCGCTCTCTCTCTCTCTCTCAAAACATTTGCCTCCATCTCTCCGAACAAGCGTACATTACTCGTACTTTGCCGAAAGAAATAGGACGAAGCAGATCATAATGAAAAACAAGGAAGTTTAGGATGATGAAAATAGTGTGAGCGACTTCTGCGTGGTCAGACATTATGTTAAGAGTGTGCTGTGGCCAATACCGGGAGCTAATTTGTACATGCTTACTTTTGTTACACTGAGACCTGAAATAAGGTTCATCTAATTTGTTTTCGAAACTCGATATATGAGCGTGTTGCGGTCGTTACCTAAGCCGTTATTTAGACCACATCCAACGTTGGCTTAGTATGGTCTTTACTTAAGTACTCTGTAAGGTGTTGGTTCCATGGCCATTACTTAAGGCCTATATATATATAGTGTCTGAAATTTGACCATCACTGGAGCCCGATATAATTTGTGTACGCTCTGTCCATAACTCATTCCCAGTATTTGTGTACTTTGGCCATAAACAGGATCCTCTTAAAGGCGGGGCCTGGTCGTAACTGAAGTCCTCGATAAAGTCTGCATATTTTAGTCATTACTAAAGCCTGAAATTACGTCTGTGTATTTTGGTCATACTTTGGCCATTGCTGCTCTTATGTTGATGGATAACGTAAATATTTAAATAAGGTAAAATGGAATAATACACTTGCCATTAATCAAGTCCTAGGCTAAATACTGGAATGGCGATTGATACTGAAGAGATACTATTTGAAATGTTGTCTGACAAAATATTTTACAGCTTTGCTCTGAAAGCTCCTGGGCTGTGTTCTTTCATTGCTACATATTTCTGTAGATGCTTCGTCCTCTGGGAGACTTGGAAAATATCAGTGTAGATTATCCATCAGGTCGGGCAAAGCAACAAGTTTTAAAAGCATGTAAAACTGACGAGGATCTGGTTTGTGATGACTTTGTTTGGGGCATTTATTTTTGTAACTTTGATTCTCCTGTTTATCGGCCATTGATTTAGATGGTATTTCAAAAATTATGTAAATGACCTGACTATAAAATAAATGCCTATTCGATCATAACAGTAATATTTCCTTGGTTTTGTCCTTCCAATACTCCATTAAAATATCAAATAAGGATTCATTTACGCAAACATGTGTCCGAAATTACAATGTAAAATGAAGTGTTTATTTACAAAGGAAGAGCGAGACATAAAGATATGTTTTCAGAGCTTCCTAAGCCAAATTTAATTTTCGGTCGTCTGAATCCTTTCTTTGGACCTTACGTTAGCCGATATTCATTGACGTTTAGAAGCCAACAACATAAAGAAAATATTATATGTGCATGCATACACGAAATTCATTTATGCTTCTAGATCATAGATTTTGCGTTTGAAGAATAGTGGACGCTATCTAGCTGTAGCAGAATTGAGGCCTCTCCCTTCAAATGACTTCTCTGAAAGGGAAGAATCGTCGAAGAACATCATCATCGCCTCCTTCGCTGTTATCGTCATCTATGGGCGTGTCGTGGGCAGGCCCAAAAGGTGTATGGAAACGGCCACCACTAGAGAAGATAGCCATCTGTGCTTGAATATGGAAGGCGCCAATTTGACTTGTGGGGTTTTGCTGATAGCGAGCCATTCCGAGCGTTTTCCGAAGGAGAGGCGAAACGCACAGGAAAGGTGACGAACGGAATAGCTGGACGGCGGGAATAAAGAATGGGAAATTATGCAAAGTGGAAGAGATAGATAGGGCAACTGTTAGCCGAATGTTAATGAAGAGAGAAGAGGCTTGTTTCCAAAGAAAGAGAGAGAGAGAGATATTTTACCGAGCGTCAGCGAAGAGAGGTTTTGTGTTCAAGAGAGTGGAAAATAAATAGATAAAAAAGGAAAGTGATAATAACTTCCTAAAATAATACCGAAGAGAGAAGGGTCCAGGTGAGAGAGAGCGTTTGATGACTATCAGCGAAGAGAGAAAGAGAGGGAGAGAGAGAGTGAAAACATGGAGGATATTCTATACGGTGTATAGGGCGGGGTGGCGTAACACCCACGGGTGGAGTCTAAGAAGAGATCTTTGAGAAGGGAATGAGAGTAAGAGAAAGATTAAGAGAGAAAGAGAGAGAGAGACCTTGGTTGGAGTGATGCCCATCAGATGCTTCTCCTTTTCTTTGCCTCAGCATCTCTCCCGACCTTTTCTCCTGATCCCGTTTTTTCTCTTTTCAGTCTTCTTTCTATATTTATTGTTTTTCTTCATAACTCTTCCATGGTCCTTTTCTACAACTCATTATTCTACCTTTTCCCTTTCACCTCTTTTCCTCCAAACATTCCATCATTTTCACTTTTCTTCCTCCAAAACTACACTTGATATTCTCTTCCTAGTCGTTTTCCTCTTTCATTCTCTTTTTCTAGCCTTTTTGTTTTAGTTTCATCTTCTTCTGTCCTTTTTTTTTCTGCACTCCTCCCTTCCTTCATTTTCTCTTTCCAAAGCTCTTTCTGCTTTTATCTCTCCACCCTCACTCTTTCCATTTCCCTTTCCAGTCCTCCTTTTCGGCCTTTTCTTCTTCCCTCTTTCCATCTTTATTCTCCGTAGCCTTCCACCTCCCTCTCCACCGTCCCTTAAGTACAGAGGCTGCCACACGGATCGTTTTTCATCGCTTTTTCACGTTGGCAGCAGCTCAAGGTAAAAGAGGTGTGAAGAACCTAATGACTTTTAGTAGGTGTCGAGGTAAGAAGCGAGTGCTTTTCGTAAACAAATGCGGTCCTTTGTTTACACTTCGGTAGAATTCTATATACATAAATAAACGTATGTATACACATTCAACATCTGTATGTATATTTACATCGTTTCAAAAGCAAACACCAAATTTAGGAAGAAAAAGAATTCTTATCGAACGTTTTCAGATATTTACAATATACGCGTATTTGAGTGTTTTAAGTGTTTTCACCGTAAATTTGCCCGAAGACAAACATACTTTAAAAAATGAAAAGCCTTCTGCAGACATACCAAGACATCCCATCACCAGAAACGTTTATACCACAGGTGCATATCTCCTCCTTGTAAAGAGACCTTCTTTTCTAATGAGTTTCCTTATACACACGCCTTCGGTGACAGAGACAAAATGACCCTCCATTTTCGGTCTCAACGACAGATGGAGACGAATTGGAAAATGGTGAACCTTGTAACTGCAGACCATATGCAGAGGGGTGTAGGGGTGTAGCCAGTCCATGACGTCATTCTAACACGGTCTAACACGATGGCTCGAACTCGAAGGACAACTGCCTTCTAAGGATGAGATTGAGAGTCGGATGCCCAGCGGCGTCAATGCTAAGGAAGGAGTGAGCGAAAAGGACGGAGAGGAAGCGCAGGAAACGTCAGGCAGGATTTCACACAACGTATTCGAAGCCAGAGCAGCCGAGGAGTTTCGTTATCGTCATAAATACCAATGGCCTTTGTTTCGCAGTGCATAGGCTACACGTTTCTGCTTATGCAAACACCTGTAGGTAGCGCTGGGCAGAAACTGCAACGCTTTATCTTGGCTGCAGAAGTTTTGTTCGTTAAAAGACTATTCTTACTGAATTTCTACTATGTAGATTATATTAATATTGAATACCCTCGCAAGGTACATTTACCATTGACTTAATGGATCATATCACAAATCCAGTTTTTAAATAAAGGATTACTTTTAGGGGAGACGTATCTCGATTTTTCAGCTTCAGTTAGTTATATGAAACCTTCTGGGGTCCTCCCCACTTTGAAATCTTTTTGTTTTGACTTTTGTTTACCGCTTCAAAATAACTTTTGTATATTATTGCAGAAGCCTAAATAATCACAATCAATAATAGAATTTTTAAAGAATTTCTGAAGTTTCGTTTGAAACAGTTTGATTAGCCTTCACTAAAGCCTTGCTACGTGTGTTAGTAATGACAGGAGATGACCATTAATATTGATTGATTGATTGGTTGGACTCCATAAACCGGTATTTCAGCATGAATGGTTCCCGAAACCGGCAACCACGAGGAATCAACTTATGAATTTGGAGTTAGTGGATTTTCAAACCCAGAGCTTGCTATAAGAAAAAAAAATAAATAAAGCGGAATAAGCAGCAGTATCAGCAATGGCCTTAAAAACGACAGATTTTCGTTTTTTTATGAATATATTTGAATATACCTCCAGAAAAGGGTCAGCGAAGTTTGGCCGGTAATTAGAAGACAGTCTTCTACATGTACAGATGATAGTAGATTGAAAAATGGAGTGATAGCCAGCTAACATCAAACTCCTCTGCAGGGAACTGGAAAAGACAACAACCTCAGCGTCATGTCTCCCCACACTGGGGAACCAATCACCTACCGTTGCCCATTGAAACCCGGACTCATCGCTAAATAACAACTGTTGGTCCCGTAGGAGTAGTAGGATGTAACACTAGTGACTCCAAAACATAATCTTTTCACTACTGATGCTCTGAAACTTTTTTTTTTCCGCCATTGCTGCCTATACAACTTTTTTTTCTCGTTCACTACTGTTACTTACAAAAGATTGTCCTTTCACAGTTGCTGTTTTCAGAACAAAATTCTTTCACCGCTGCTGCCTCCACCGTTTCAGCAGCAATGCATTAAGTGTCTCTTCGAGTTAGTTAGCGTTACCTGAACTTAGCCCTGCACCAAACACCTCATTTACCTCCACCCATTTTGGGGCTCCTGAGGGTACGATCTC